>NW_024582387.1:2348905-2362424 GCF_018398535.1 Haplochromis burtoni | reverse complement strand
TTTTTTTTCTGATTTGCAGAGCATTAGGATTGGAATATTACATGGAGAAATGTACAAGAAATCTGGAGCTACATCTAAATTTATGACACAAACAATGCAGTAAACTTTCTGTCAACCTAATGAAGAATATGGTTCAGTGACATCATTCCCGAAGTGTGTTCCCACTCAAGAACACCGATTTCAAATGGTGCTAGATGGTATTTTGTACTCTAAGACACCATCTGAAACCAGTTCCCTGGGGAGGATAACTTTGAGAGAATCCATTGTCTGAAGGCATGTCCTCATCTGAAATTAGAAAATAAAATAAAATAAAATAAATAGAAACACTGGTGTAACCACTTTGAGCACATCATTTTACAGTTGATTTGTCCAGTGTCTGTGGGAACACAAAATCAAAGCAGAGTTTCTGGCACATTTTGTGTTTGAGAATGAGACGACAATGAAGTTCATCAACATGCTGAATTTTCATTTTAGCAACTGATTTGTTCTAATACTGTCAAAGCACCTCAGCCCACAAGGTAGTAAATTTGATTTGTGTACAAATAAAAATAATACTAATTAAATTTCCCATTAGGCAGATGTTCTTTCCTGAAGTCATAGCCACCTGCCCAATGTAATTAATGATGCCCTTTGAAATGGCAGTAACACTAGTTTCACGAATGACAGCTTTTTGTTTTGACTACATTATGGAGAAAAACATTTTTTTAAGGCACTGATCTGTGGCTTTTTCAGAAGGAGAACTCGTGCTGTGGTGCTGAAATTACATAAAAGCATTTTTGATGGACATCCCTTTAACTTTTAGATAATGACTTTGAAACAAAAAATAGAACTGTTTTCCTTATTTATGATGAAACTGACTCTTTATGCTAAGTACAGCTTACTGAATATGTGCAACATGTGCTACAGACACATTTGATTTAAGTTCAAAGATTCAAGCTAAAAAGTCGCTACTTTAGAATTAAAACTTTCCAAGTGGAGACAAATTTAAATAAGAACTCCAGACTCAGGAAGATTCAGACACTGAGAGCAACAAAATGATTGATGGACAGAACACTTCAGAATGACACAGCAGCTCAGTATCTTGCATTAGGAGAGCATCAGGTGATCTCAATGTAATAAAGGGCACAGTAGCAGCTTGGCACCAGTAACGAACTCTAACAAAAATTGTCGATGAATCATACTGTGGAAAAATAGATCGCTGCAGCTCCCTGTGGACTTCTTTGTAATCCACAATAGGATACTGTGGCCTCTCCTGGGTCTGCCTCAGGCATCCAGTCCTGCTCTTGGTCCAAGTGGAGTTGACTGTGGTGCAAAATGGGAAAAATAGGTCCTGAAATAGGTAAGTATTCATTAGTAAGAACTCCTCCTATTGTTCATCCCTATAAGGTATGCAGAGTACATAATGTCCATAGGGAACTCATTTGAGACTTTCTCTGTTGCTGCTCCTGGTTTCTGCTGGAAATACAGCACAACACCAAGTCAAATAAAGTGAAAACTCACCACGTTCTATTTGTGGGTCGAGCATGAAAAGGCTGGCATGATCCTGCACTATATCAGCTCACTGCGTTCTGCTGATGGGAAAATGTGACGTAGAAACTAATCCCAAAACCATCATGTGTTTTTCAGGCATAATTTCCCTGTCAGTGAATCTCTAATCCTCCTCACTTGTAGTTTAATGTCTTGTATTCACAAACAAAAGCAGTTGTACTATACTGGCACTTGTAAAAAAAAACAATAGGGAATATATGGCGGCAAGTGCTATTATGCAGATATATATTTGTGTCCAAACAAAATGCAAAGCTATTGGTTTTGACAGGAACTCACGGTATTTACATGAATACAGTACCAGCTTCAGGAGTAACTCAGGCAGACAGTGTAGTCTAAAGGCCGCGACACTCCTTTCATCCGTCTTTGCCCTGTTTATTCTGACTCCTCCCACGCCACAGTACTAGCCCTGAACTCTGTATCTACGTCTGTCCTGATCGCTTGTTCGTTTTACTACAAGCTCTTTTCGCCATCTATTGTGTGTGCAGAAGCTGCTTTCAGCATCGAAGCAGTTTTTTTCCCCCTGCCAAGTCACCTGACCATCTACGGCTTGTTAAAGGCGCATCACTCCGGTTTGAGTTACGCAACTAGTGGTTTCATTTGAATCACAATATCAAGATGCATGCAATCACCACCTTTACCTTTACAATCATAGGCAAACTGCTTTAAAAAAGGATTACAGGTAACATAACTGTGTCCCAGTGCGTGTGTGTGGATATATCGATACACACACAATCCCAATCTCAGCAGACTGTTAATGTGTCACAGAGAGAGACACTGGGTTGGGCCAAATTAGAGCAGGTGACGTAAAATGAATGCCGAATGCCTACATATGTGTGACACCGTGTGCGTGTGACAGTGGGGGGATGGGTTGTGTACTTGTGTGCACGTATAAACAGGGAAGGTGGTTAATCCTCTTACAGATTAGAGGTCCTAATTTGTCGGGAGTGAGAGGGGCAAACTCATCGAGGTGATGTGTTTTTTAACCACCCTTAACAATTGGGCTGCTTAAAATAAACCTACAGAATATTTTGGTTCACAGACGTGAATGTATATATGTGGAGTACACAACACATTGGAGAGCTACTTTAATTTGACTTTAAAGTTGACATTCACTGCTTTTTTGATTTACTGCCATTAAAGGAGCTGAGGCAAAAAAAAAAAAAAAAAGGAAAAAAGAATCACATGATACCTGTCTGGAACTATTAGACCTCATCTGCTGTTGATTTTTTTTCTGTACAGACGATGTCCTAACAGTTCCAAATATTTGGATCTTATAAAACTTGGATGTCTCCTCCTATGTTGCATCACCTTCACTTCAGAGCAACAAATTGAAAAATGTTTAGAGAGGTTAGAGCCGTAACGCGTTCAGATGAGCCTGACACTTTGTTTATTGGATCTGCTGCACAATGGGTGGGAATAAATGGGAACGCCACAGGCGGAAGACTTGATTTACACTTTATCACATTGTCCTGGCTCCTACTCTTCTTGTTGGGATGGGAAATATCTGATGTCATGGTGGTAACAAGAGTGGGGTTATGAGTTAAACAAGTAGAGAGAAAAGTATACACAGATTTAAAATATTTTAAACATGGCTGTAAAAACAAATTAGATTTCACTTTCTGAGAGAGGTGAAACCAGGTTAGTGTTCCCTGCTGATAAGTTATTTTGGACAAAAATACTGAAAAACACAAATAAGCTATGATACTGTTTCACTTTCCTATATTCGTTCAATCGTAAGTATTTACAGTAGTTAAAAACAAGAAATATGGAGGCATTTAATGATGGCAGGTGCCTGTAGACTTGTGGGTTCCAGCTGTTTTTGCCTCTTTCACAGCACATTAGGTACTAGCAGCTAACAATACCTGCAAATGAATGCTGCCTCACACTTATCTATTAATACATCATCATCTGGCAAGGCCAGCAGTGCTCCAAGTTTAAATTTAGCACTGTCATCTCTCGGCTCTGTGCCACCTCCTATTCTGTAATCTGTGTGTAGGAGGGATCTGTTTTAAGAGGCAGTGGGTCGCTCACTATTTTCTCTGAAGGCTTATGCGGGCTACAGGTGATGCTGGCCCCCTGCTGTAAACACATCCGTCAATGCATTCACACGGCCTCTCTCGTCTTTGAAAAGCACCTCTTTGCCGCATCCATTTTTGGACCAGCCGAATCAGCTGAATTGCATTTGCTCCGGCTCTAAAAGAGGGATTGTTTTGTAGTAGTTTTTGGTAACCTCTCTGTTGTGAAATTTCTCCACGAAGTCTGAATAAAACTGGGTTGCAGGCTTCTGTTTGTTTGACTTGAGAGCCATCGCCTCCCCCCAAAAGAATGGCAGAATAACTATTGAGGTCACGTTTCCTTGTCTGTGAAAGTGGGTCGCTTCTGCTGGTCAGCCTTTTAAGACGTGGTAAACATTACGACTACACGGGGCCTGATTCTCACACCAGAGAAGAATATTCGAATGACCTCTGGCAGCCTTTAAAACCTAATTCAGAATATATTACTTGATTCATATTTTCAAGATAATGCAAATGAGCCTTTGTGATGTTTTGCTGTGAGGCCACCCCGACCCTCCTCCTTTGGTGATCAGATTGTGCTTTCTCCCGTAACTTCTACCTCAGTTTTAAACCGACCATAATGACATTCCCTAGGGAGTCAAGTTTCTATTCAGTACACATAATTAAAGTTCAAAAGGTCCCCTCCCCTTCTTTGTCTTCCTCTCGCTTTCCATTTCCCTGTCAGTGGTTTCGCAACTCATGAGGCTACTGCTGATTCACCCATTGAGTGAACAAATCCACTTGACAGGATGGTGTTTGCTCTGCCTGTGTGTCTCATTTTCACCTGGTCTCCGAGAGGCAACGAAGCACCTTATCTTCTGTCCCTTTGACAGGTTAGCAGTAGGAGGGACCACACCTTCCTTCACTGAGGTCATAAGGAAGGTAGGAGTGACCAGCCGCCTCAGTGCCAACAGCAACAACGCTGTTATCACATCAAGCGTGTCAGTGTCCTATTGTGCTCTGGCAGGGGTACATTACAAGCTCTAGTAAAGTGTGACAAATCTGCTAAATGGCTCCAATTTACAGTGACAGCGAAGATTGCAAAACTATGACTAGCAGCTTAAGGCTGTGAGTAATTTATTTAAGTTTTATAATCCGGTTATCTTTGACCATGCCACCAATATAGCGTAGGGTTTAGTAGGCCCCAGAGATAGAGGAAAAACACCGAGTGGTCATTCGAGAGGAAAAATACCTGTGTGTCAACATCTCTGCACAGCAAATAATATTGCCAGCTATTGTATTACTCAATAGCACCCCCTATGTTTTGGACATACAGCTTGTTTTTGAAAGATCAAGTGCACACTCCCAGGTTACTATTAAGGACCTCCTGGGATCTCTGTGACGCAGCAAATGTTGCTTGATACCTAACCCACAAATCAAGCTGCGTCACCATTGTGTTGCTTACTAAACGCTCAAGTTTTTATTTCCTCTCAAATCCCCCAAATAAGAGCACAACACGTATATGTACGTTAGTCTTTATTCAAAACTGCACTTTAATGATGACACACAATGAAAAATGAGGCCACTGGCTGTTTAATGATCGTGCCAATACGAACTGCGTAACATCGTCCTCTCCCACAACAGGATTACGCACTATCCATCTCTTGCGCAGCATCCTATTCCGAGCTCTTCCTTGACACGCCATCCCTGTCGACACCACGCTTTGTTTACATCCTCATTTTAACGTTAAAAACAGTCACAAGTCAAGTTTCGGAATGAGCTCAACTACGCTGTTATGCCTTCGCAGCACGTTCAACCATCGCAGCGGAAATTCCCACTGGATTTCAAGTGGCTTGTCGGAGTTCGCGCTGACGCAGTTTAATTTACCTGTTGTCATATCGATGATGAAGCACCGTGATTTTACAAAAGTGTTTAAAACCGCTTTTTGCCATCAAGCCTCCGCGCCCTAGCCTATAAGACTGTGAAAGCAAGACTTTTATTTTCTTTCGTCATTCTTTACACTCTCACGATAGCACCCCTGGGCTTTTATTCTTACCTTTTCATCCAGCAATCCAGTGGTTATGAATTACATAGTGGTATTCTCTACGCAACATACGCAGTATTATGTCGCTTTGGCCATGTAATAGCATAAATAACTTACGTGTTTATCCCAAGCCTGTCTTCCTCCCGTGGCGAAGGAGTGTCACTCACTTCCCGGCCGGTGGCACTCAGACCCGGTCCTCGCTGAACGATCAGTCCATCTGATTCAGGTTTCGACGTTACTGTCGCCATTATCAATCTCAGAGCGCGCGTTATCAGTAACAGTGTATTCCCCTAACGATTTTCCATAGCGCAAGACGAGAACCCCGCCCCTGACACTCCCCCGGTTGCTGATTGGCCGAGCGGCTGGAGACTCTTTCCTCATCGCCAGAATCACATGTGGCTGACGCATGTTTACAAACATCGGTGAAATCACATGGTAATGGTCGCCGTTTTACCGTAAACTACCTCCCACTGACGCAGATACCAGATGTCGTGACGAGAGGCTGTTACGAAAAAAATGAAAACAGCAAGTAGAATATATAAAGGATATTTATCATGTTAGATATAAAGAGTAGAAATCGCTGGTACACTTTACCTTTGGGGGGTGGGGCGCATTTCTGTTTAAATTATATAGCTTTTCAAAAATTGTTTTCTTCTGCCCTACTCCCGCTAATGTCGCACGAAAGTGGACTTGGGTTATACTTTATCAGGCAATAATTGCTTAAATTTTAAATGGCTAAAAAGATATGAACCATGATCATTTTAAGTAATATATTTCATAGCTGCTACACACAGACGAAGTTATATTAACATCCACATCAAATTATATAGAATGCTTAATTTAATGGCCTTGTGTTTTGAAGTACTCTCTTAATAAGACTAAAGCCACCCCTCTTTTCTTCTTCGTAAAGGGACCTCCTAAAATGTTTTGTAACACAACTGATCCTGCAGTAAGTTGTAAGGTTACAAGAAAAAAACAAAAAAAAACAATCGTCTACATTGCAATGAGCATTGTGTCACAATAGATGGCACCATATTCATGAAATAGTGACTTGGTACCGTGAGGTTATTTTTATGGGTGCATTATACTATATCAGAAGTGAAATTCTAGACATTCACTATACATCTTTTGTGAGTAACAGATGACTTCTATCCTATAAACATGCTATATTTTTTTATACCAAGATTCGGGCAAGGAGCTGCTCAAATGGTAAAAACAAAACCATAGACTGTGTGATTCTGTATCTGCCTTTGGAGCTACTGCAGTTTGTATAGTTCGGTTATTATCAGACCGAAGAAGACATTCATTCTAATTTAGGCGGTAAACGTCACAAATCCCGTAGCAACCATTACTCTGACGTGATTCACTGCTTTACTTCACTGCACTTTACGGTAATTGTTATGTCATGTAGCTTATGTTTTGGTGGGATATTTATGGCAGCTGAGACTAGTTATTAAAGTAATTAAAGATCCCACTCTTACACAGACAAACAAAGCCATCCTGGTATGTATGTTTAAAGTGGTAGCTGTTTGATTAGACTCGCTTATTTTGATTTTTATTACACCTTCCGAATTATGTTCTTGTTTTTGAGAAAAAGTGAAAAATATTATTAATTTGTAAGAGAACAAATCTGTTTTAGACTCAGCAGTGTTACCCGGGCAGCTATGTGGTTTAAATACAACCTCTCTAAGTTTGATATAAGTTCTTGTTTAAGAGCAGCATGATAATTGACTGAAGGACAAATTCCCAGTAGATGGAGACACAGCTATCATCTGAAAGGCTAGCTCAGTGGTATCAAACTGATTTCAGTTTTGATCTGTTGTAGATGGGAACACTGAAACTACTGTCCAATAACCTAAAAAATAAATAGTTTTGCTTTCTTTAAATGTTCAGCAGATTAAGTACAATCTGAAAACATTCACATTTAATTCATTCATTCTATCCGTAGCAGCCTGGGGTTTCTTTAGAAAAATAAGTTCCCTTTTTAGCTTTATGACCTAAAGTCATTACAGAGATGCTCATCAGTGTAACCACTATGGTCTACAGAACATCGCTGATGTGTTTGTCAGTAAGAAGTGAGTAAAACTGTGGTGATGATTCAGACTCCTGCTCAACATATAGTTTGCAGTTCTTACAGTAACTCTATTGATGTCACTATTCTTACCAACTTGCAACACAAAATACGTACACACCTACATACAAACTTATATATTCCTTCTTTGCAATTATTGCACATTTTCTTCTATATAGTGGAACAGGTTGAACACTTTGGCCCACCAAAGGGACTACTGGTCCTGGTTTCTCATCCCCTGTTAGGGCATCCACAGAGTGGAAAATATAGGTTGGTTTTGCACATTGTGTCATGTTTATAGGACAACTGTCACATTAAATTACAAAGACATCAAACACAAACTAATTTATTGTAGCTTCTTTAAAGCTAAACTAAATTAAACTAAATCAAAGAGGATATAAACTTTGGGTTTGACTGCGAGCTAGAATGAGAGATTTTAAGTAAATGTAAAAGCACTGACATTTAACATGTTTTGATATGTGCAATGATGGACTGAGGTGGTTTTCTTTAGAGTCATTGATGATCTGCTGCCAGCCAACACTCCACTAACCTTTCCACCCTCACGGCTTTACAGCAGCAGCACAGACAATGGAGGAGTGAAGCCCGGCAGGCTGGGTAAGTGAACCATTACAGTAGGCATGTAAGGGCTGTCAGCATGTAACAACAAGGGCTGATAAAGGTCACATCAGAATGACAGCAGTGGTTAATTTGCTGTGGCTGCACATTAAAACACATATGAAGTCAGGCTTTTCACACATGCAAGCCCGCTCTCCAGTGTATCTGGACACTGTCAGGTCACTTGTTAACTAAAGCTACATTTAAACTTTTAGTAAACCGAACTAAAAATAAGAAAGCACTGAAATATCAAGTAAAATGTAGTGTATTTGCAAAACTAACTCAAATGAAATGAGAATATATCAGAAATACATTAAAAAAAGCTTATGAGCTAGACTATCGGTGGATTTTCTCTCATCTGAGATACCAAGTATACCATCTTCAGGGTACCACAGACCAAGAAATGAGCAGAAGGTAACATGTCATTGTCTAGCGTTTTGTTAAATTCGTCACAAAAAACATACAGTGTCTTTTAAGAGTGTTTATTATCTATTTGAACATAACAATCTTTTTTGAATATCTTTGGAAGTAATTAACATGATGAGGAAAGAAAACAATGGAAGGTCCTAGAATAAAGGTAGTTAACTATTTAATTTTATATAAGGGAAATTCTAGATTCTATATGTGCATTACAGTTGGATCAAAAACACTTCACAATAATGATTGCTATCTATCTTTTGTGCAAAGACTTGAATATATCGTTATCAACGCAAATATGCATTTTATATTAAAGATTATATGTGTAGCAAACTACAGCATTACATTTATGCAAATATTCAAGCTCCATTGTAGCAGACAAAGTTGAGTCTGTCTGCACAGTCCCAGCTGACCAAGTGCTGCTCATCCAGTGAGAGGGCCCCACAGCGGTGAGTCCAGGTGGGACACTGAGGCATCTCGTTTTGGTTCTTGGCCTGGTGATCAGCAAGGATACGATCCACCCAAAGCCAGCTGCCAGCTAGGTAGCGGAGGCTGGTCCACATGTTGTTGATTTTGGCTGTTCTGCTTGTCGCCATGACTTGAATCAGATCAGAATATGAGCGCAAGCTGAACAGTTCCATGCCCTTTATACGACAGTGCTCGAGTGCTTCCTCCCACGTCTTGTTTTCTTTCACCAGGACCAGGTGGCTCTTAAAGCAGAAGAAGAAGAATTTGTCCTCACAATTCTTTTTACGCCAGCCAGCTTGGTTTTCTACAACACATCTGTTATTAGGATCTATAGGGTCCTGTGGATCCCAGTTGAAGAAAGATGCATTTGTCCCCCCTGACCACTTCCAGTTATCACTGTCATCCTGGTAGAGACCAATCCAGTACAATGTTTGTACCGATGCCAAAGAGGAAATGTAACTGATGAATAATTCCTCTTCATACTGGTTACCGATTGATGACAGATCAGTATATTCATCTCTGCAGTATTTTCTGGCGTCAGACCAAGTCATTCGTTCTTTGACATAATAATTATTACCAAAGTAGGTGCAGAGGGTCATCTTGAAGAGACTCATAAGAATAAGCAATCTGAGAGTGCTTATCTTCATGTTGAGTGGATGTTAGTTTCTTACTGTGGAATGACTTAACTCTGTTGGGGACTTTAAGGATTTGAAGGAGCAGCAAGCATCCAATCAGAGTTCATTTTAGCCTGGTATGAAAATGCACAGGTGTACTGAAATTAATTGATGGCATTCACAAATAAGGCTGCATGGAAAGTATTAACTAATGATTATAAGGGGTTTGACTTTGTTTGAAATTTTCCCAGTCATCTGTGCTACTCATTCAGGACTGATAATAGAAAAAAATTGGTATCATTCTGCCCTCTCTGTGGGAAATTATGGCATTAATTAGTTGCTCAGAAGTTTTTGTTTGTTTGTTTGTTTTTTAATACGCAGATTTGGTTCTCGGATTCGAATGTGGTGTTGATACTAGCCTGTCAACCAGGGTTAACTTCTCAGCATTAAGCTGTTTTGCAGACATCAGGTTTCTAAAACTCTGTTGGCCTTCCCTTAACTTTTCAGAAAACATAAACGTGCTAGATAAATAAAAAAAACATTCAATTTTAACAGAAAAAAACTGGTGAGCCTGAAAATGATTGAAAATAGTGTGTTTTGTGTTGCCCTCCGTGTAATTCACATGCAAACTCAGGACTATTAATCCATGCAGTCTGCTAATGATATGTTTTGAATTTTTCATTTGTGCTTTTAACTATGAAAATTTACACTACAGCATTTAGTCATGCAGGCTGCTTTCTGCACTGCCTTAGTCAAAATATTGATTTGCATTTCATTAGGTAGCATGACTGAGAACCCTGCATAATGTAATCACAGGACCACTGTTAAACTCCTTTCATTGCCTTTATTTTGAAGAATTTGATCAATATGGAATAACTAGAATTCTTTTTCTTCTTCTTAATAACAGGAAGAAAAATAAGAATTTTAGTTATTCCATTTTTGTCAAATACTATTGTATTGACTGCGATAACATTAGGGATAAAATATGTTTTTGGCAATTTATTATAGATGGAAGTAAATGTGTAAGCATACTGCAAGGCTAACACATATAAAAATTCAGCTAAGTAATAGGTGGATTAATTAAAATAAAAATTTAACTTTTTCCTATGCAGATGGAAAGTACAGAAAAATATTGAATATGTTAAAAAAAAACATCAGCAGTGCATTAATGCAACCATAAAAACAGAAAAATATTTGTCAGTCTAAAGCAATTAAACTGTGACCAGTGTTCAGTTAAAGGGGTTTTGTTGTTTCCTAGGCTAAAGTCTAAATCACTAAAGCAACTATGTCATTTTAATGTCAAATTTATATAACATGAATAGCCTGGCAACATTTTTTTTATACCTCAGTGATACTAAAGGTCCAGGCAACTTACAGTCAGTCAGGTGACCACGAACTCCTCTATATATGAAAGTCTTCTAGATTAAATGTGAGACCATTACACAACAATGTGCAAGACTGTTAAAAGTCCTAGAGAAAAGGTAAAGTGTTATTGTTGCAAAAGGTGGTTCTACAAGTTGTTGAATCTTGAGGTGTACTTAGTTTTTCATGCACTACTTTTGAAATTTGACTTTTTTTTTAATTAAACAATAAACTACATAGTATAATATGGCACATGTTTTTTGTTTTTTTTTATCCGAGGTTGTGATTTTAAAGCTCAGTGCACGCCGAGCCAAGCTCATGCTGAACGGATAGTATTTCCAGCTATCTGTGTTACCCATTAAGATCAAATAATGAGAAGACATCAAGTAGTGAGTCTGAAATTGTGTATTTTTCTGCCTTTGTACATAAAATTTCAATAGTCACTGATTTTCTTTTGTCTTAATATACTGAATGCGAATGTGACGATACAGATAGAAATATGTACTTATCTCTCACATACCATTTTCCTCAATCTGGTCTCATCTGGGATTGAACTGTTTTGGGGGCATTTTCTATCAAGCTTAAAAATTGTGTTACTTTTACATGAATTGTTCAGAGAGTCCAGTTGAAAATTATACAAGCATTAAAATATTAAATGAGCTAGTGTTTGTGGAACTGTCCTGTCACTTTACTGCACATTTAAAGTCATCAGTTTTTGTGGTGGAGTGTTCAATAACTTTAAAGAATACAAAGAAGTAGTTTATTTTACTTGTTTGTTTAAGGTCTTAAATGTGTGGCTCCAGACCCACATGCAACTTATTTGCCTTTCTCATGTGTCTTCCTGTGACTTTGACAAAATGAGTATGAACATTTTTGCTGAAGTTTAATTTTGTACTATCAGCATTTAATTGAGTCAGTAGCATAAATACAGATAGGATTCAAAGTGGCCAGAGCTTTATTACGGATCTTTTTCAAAGTAGCCGTAGATATACTTATAGAAATAATCTTCCTCCATTCCCAGTTCCTCTAATTTGTTGGTAATAAAAAAAAAAGTAAATACTAAGCAAGCAATTGTGGTAAGGCAACATAACAGGAGAAGATATACTTTATTTATCCCAAAATCTGGAATGTCTTTTGTTACAACACATAAACAAACAAAAGAAAGTTCAAAACAACAAACAACTATCGGCGTATATTTCATGGAATTTAGTAAGTATTGAAACTGACTTTGATGACTATTTTGTCATCACAATTTACATGCACATTACATTTTAGAACAACATAATCCATTTATGTTTGTAAAGCCATAGATATATCTATATGAGCTGATATGTGATTTCGTAGTATAGATTATATGTATATCACACTGCACTGACACAGTTTATCCTACAACAGATGGAAAGGTTTACAGTAGCAGATAAAGTTCAGCCTGTCTGCACAGTTCCAGCTGTCCAAACGCTGCTCGCTCAGTGAGAAGGCTGCACAACGGTGAGTCCAGGTGGGACACTGAGGCAGCTCCTGTGGGATTCTAGACTGCTGGTCGTCAATGGCCCTATCCACCCACAGCCAGGTGCCAGCTAGGTAGCGCAGGCTGATCCACACATGGTCAGTCTCCGCTGCCTTGCTTGTTTGCAGGACTTGATCCAGTGCTGTCTTAGAAAGTAAACTGACCAGTTCCATGTTCTGGCTGCGACAGTGATCGAGTGCTTCCTCCCACGTTTTGTTTTCTTTCACCAACACCATGTTGCTGTGAAAACAGAAGAAGCTGAATTTGTTCTCACAGTTCTTTTTACGCCAGCCAGCTTGACTGAATACAACACATTTTTTGTTTGCAGCTGCATTATTCTCTTTTATCCAGTTGAAGAAAGATGCATTTGTTCCTCCTGACCACTTCCAAGTGTCATGGTCATCACTGTAGAGGCCAATCCAACTGTCTTGTTGAAGTGATGCATCATCTTTTTCCTCTGAATCTGAATGAACAAGTGAAAAAAGTTGAAGCAGTGCATCTTCTTCTTCCTGATTGTTGATTAAAGACAGATCAGTGTAGTGCTCTCTGCAGTATGTTCTGGCATCTGACCAAGTCATATTTATGCTAACATAATGATTGTGCCCAGGGAGGATACCAAGGGCCAATTTGAACAGAACTGTAAGAATGACGAATCTGAGAGCACTTATCTTCATCTTGAGTGGATAAGAGAGTTCCCTTCTGTGGAATGACCTTGTCCTATCAGGGGTTTTAAGGAACTTGAAGGAGCAGCAAGCATCCAATTACAATGCATTGTAGGCTGTTATGAAAATGCACAGGTGTACTAATTGAGGGCAGTTACAAATAAGGGTATTACGTAAAAACTATGTAATATACAGGGAGTGCAGAATTATTAGGCAA
>NW_024582387.1:2226382-2347543 GCF_018398535.1 Haplochromis burtoni | reverse complement strand
AATGAGTTTTTTGGGTTCATTGAGAACATGGTTGTTGTTCAATAATAAAATTATTCCTCAAAAATACAACTTGCCTAATAATTCTGCACTCCCTGTAGGTATGTAATATATACATATATGTACATACGTTTTAGGAATGATTTTATGGATTGTGGCAATATTTTGTGTTGTCAACTTACACCCTGGATAAGAACACTGGGTATTAACTCTAAAGGAGGGGCATGTTTGTGCCCTTCGTTGTGGAAAGTTGAATCCGTATCTGGTGTTGAAACTGTCCTGTCAGTCACAGCTTCTTAGCATTAAGCTTTCTGTTATAAGTTGTGTAAGGCATGCATTAACTTTTGAGACAGCATAATTCAAAAAAAATTACAAAAAAAGAGAAGAATATAAAAAAAATCTCAATCTTGAGATTGAAAAGTATTTAACATTGTGTGTGTAATGATGGAAGTATTCTCTCCTTGTACCCTACATGCAAACTCAGGGCTATTAATCTGTGCAGTCTGCTAATGATATGTTTTGAATATTTCATTTGTGTTTTTCACTATGGAAATTTACACTTCAGCATTTAGTCATACAGGCTATTTTCTGTACTGCCTTAGTCAAAATATTGATTTGCATTTCATTAGGTAGCATGACTGAGAACCTTGCATAATGTATTCACAGTGCCACTGTTAAACTCCTATTCCTTTGCATGTTCTTTTAAATTTGTTCATGTTTACATTTGTAATATAATCAGTTTTAGAGTAACAATCAAAATAATTGTGTCCTCCAAGATGCATATTGAAAAACAAGTTTGTGCTAATTTAGTGTGGGTGGAAGTAAATATATAAACAGCCTATAAACTAAAAAGCCTGAACTGGACATTTGTGCTAAAAAAAACCCCTATGTTTTAAACTGAGCTAACAATTAATTTTGTTAACTAAATGTAAAATAGTACATTTTAATGGAATGTGATCTAATTAATTTACTTACTTTTATTTACCAAGTATATTTATAAATTTCAGTGGCATTTTACTTTTATCGCTTCATGTTTATGAGGGCCAAGAATAATTGTTTTGAGTGTAGTAGCTAGCTTACTAATAAGAGACTAGAACCTGAGGATGTACAGTACAACTCCATATCTTAAAAATCACATTCTTTGTTGCGCCATCCATTAGTCTGCACTAAAGCTTATGTGTGTTACATGTGTCTGGAGTATGCAAGTCCTTAATCCAGTCATTGATTATTTCCATTATTTCCGAAATGTTTGTGAATATTCCAGTGTGGATATGTGTTGTATTACTTATAATACAGAGGGATATGTAGAGTTTGTTAAGTTTCAACTTGGAGAGATAAAAAAGCAGACACACCAAAAGGAAAGTAAGGAGGTAAGTCTTGTTTTAAGATTTCCACAAGGTTAGAGATAGGCAGATATGCGTTACAATAAATGTCAAGTCTCCTAAAAACAACTCTGCTTTTTTAAAAAAAAAAAAGTATGGGTTGTGAATTTTAAATTATGAAATGTTTCTATTCATATATCAAGTAAAAACAAAGAAAAGGAAAGAAAAACACAACTCGGCTGAAAACAGCCTGCAGTGATATTGTCAAGAATCACAGTTTATAAATCAGACACAGGCACTACTAACAGAGAAAGCAAACGTATTTACACGTGTAGTATATCAAAAAAAGAAGCCAGTTATTTAAAAGAGAAGCACAAAATGTGTACGTGTCTATCAACAAGGTGATAAGAGCAGCCTTGGGAATGCTGAACTGATGATTGTATTTGTCATTGTGTCATTTGTTTTCCTCCCACTTTTCCCTATAAAATTGACCTGCTGCTGTGCTTCATCATGTTCTGAGACAGTGGTAAGAGTAGAGAAGATCTTGATTTGTTGAAAAGAAAAATTAAACAATCTGTACATTAGTGACAACCATGCAAACACAAAAATAGAAATGCACTTTGTTCTCTGAAACAATTCAACTTTGATCAGAGGTCAGTTTAAAAAAATTGAACTTTTCACTAGGCTAGAGTCTAAAGCACTGAGGCAACTGTGTGATTTTCAGCGGACATTTACTGACATGAATAGCTTATTAACATTTTTATACCTCAATGATACCAAAAATCATGATTGTTGCTATTTAATCATTTTCTATGCTTATGTTAGGTCAACAGATTTTTGGTGTCTGTAATAAATGGAAATATGGCTTCTTTTTGTAAATTGCAGTTTGACAATTACCTGTATATTAAAAAAAAATGCAGCCAATTCGAGACAAAACCATTTAGTTTATGGCAAATACAGAAGCGTTTCAAAAAAAGTGATGGGAGAGTGTCAGTCCTTTTTTATAGGCGAGTCAAACGGTATAAAAACTGGTCACCATTCAGCTGCCTGGCTTCACTGTTTCACTGCAACACAATTGTTGGTTGAAATAACAAAGCATCTTCTGCTTCTTTGTCACGAATCAACATTAAATGACATATATGACATTATTTGACTATCCTACAGAGATTGTTTCAACTATATTAAAGTCAAAAGACAAATCCCAGTCAGTCAGCGTGCATAGCGTCTCTTGAATTTGGCAAAAGTAAGTATTCCCAAACTTTTCACATTGGAGGAACAGTCCCCGCTGTCATTATATTGTCAGCAGGGACTTTGTTGTTGTTATCATTCAGAATGGCATGGATTGAGAAGAGAAAAATTGTTGAATTTATCTCAATTTGCACACTGAGGATGAGAGACCAGTGGGTCCCAGAGGATGACTGGCAAAAGAGGTTGAAGGTGTCGTGATTCACATCTCTGTGTCAGCCACGGGGGTCTGGGTGGCAGAGTGTCCATTGGTAGTGGGAGTAGCGTTGGTCCCATTTTCTGGAGGAGACTCTCCATTGACAGTGGGCTTATCAACTTGCTCCTGGGGCAGAGGTGCAACAGACACCAGTGTATTGGCCTGGTTCTCCTCATCAACCTGAAAAGACTCGGCCTAAGAGAGAGCACAGAACCAAGACTTCATTTCATAACTTATTCTGGATTAGAAGAGCTTTAACACAGGCCAGCTACATTTTAACATACAAGCCACATGGTGTGTAATTGAAAATCGATTTGTTTTTGTGGGAGTTGTTTAAATAAGCACACTCTCAGTTAATGTCTTAGGGTGTGTGCTTTTTCCTTGCAGTTTCCACACATACTTGCTTTATTATTTTTCTTGGCGAAAACAAAGTTTGAAAGTGCGATGGTTTTTACTCTGTCAGTGAGAAGTTTGTGGCCATGACTGATTCTCACAACAGATCTTGATTAAAAAAGCACAGCATCAACAAGCTGTTACACCAGCAATCACATGGATGTACCACCATACGTAATGTACGTGATGTTCTTTAGACAAAAAATTAAACCATCTGTATCCCCCAGGCAAGAGGCTGAAGCAGAAACAAGAGAAAGCACCACCTTAGCTTGCTTTCTCTATTAAGTCAGGAATTGACTGTAAGATAATAACACATGTGATCTCAGATCCATATGTACTGTTTTTTTCTGGAAAATTTACAGTCACTGTGTACTTTGGTTAGATCAGGTTAAAGGTTAATTTCAGCTATTTACTCTTAAAAAAACAACCCAGGTAAGAAGGTCGGTATAACTGTTATAATTTACTTCATTGCTGCTTTTAAAACACAGCACCCACAGTGGCTATCATGTGAAAAGCAACTATTAAAAATCATGGATTTTTGGCAATAAATCTACCCACCAGTCGGACTCCTTTTGAGTTCTTGCGGTGCATCTTGAGGTAATAACCAGCTACCAGCAGTGCAGCCAGCAACAGGCCAGTCAGCAACAAGGAAACCAGTACCAACTTTGAGTTCTTTCCCCAGCGAGGAACAGCCTCCTTCACATCAGTCTGATTATAAAAATGTGTACAAAGTAACATTAGTTGAGTGTTCAGTCATAATTACAGCACTTGTAGAAAACCAGAAAAAAAGATCACTGTAGAAACTGAAATGGGCGCCATGAAGGAGTTATGTTTTTAATACCTATTTTTTTTTTACTTGGAGAAAAAGATCTTCATTATCCAGTGACAGTGCCTTGAGAGACTTTGGGGGAAAACAGCTCCACTCTTTCTGGAAATGTATGCATAGTTGCTGCAATATATTTCCTGGCTTCAAAGCAGTGTCAAAAAAGATGCCAGTAAGCAGATAGACAGCATAATGAAAAATGAAATGTGTCAGAAAGAGGGAATTGCTTATAAGGTTGTTCAGTATATGTTGGAACAGGGAGTGAACTGTAGAGTATGACAAATGCAGAGAAACAGATGGGTGTAACAGGCACACCCATAACCAAATATTGTTCCCTAGGTATTAGAAAAAAATGTTTTGCTGCTGACAAGTGGATTGTTTGTGGGGTTTGACACCAAGTGTCAGCCTGATGCCTTTGAAAAAGTCTCCAAACTCTTTTCGTATTTCGTATTTTTCCCATGAGTAGCTTCCTGTCGAGTTTGATTATGAGTCAAGTTTTAGTGGCTCTTTGGTGCCCTCGTGCTATTGCATAGGTTTGAATCTTTATCTATCCGTAACAGATAAAGTGACATTATGACACAAAGACAAAAACAAAAGGTAATTGGCACTGAAACTACATCCAAATTATATGACTATACTGACACTTGTGTGGAGTATTTCTGCAATATAGTGTACTCTAGGTGGGACTTTACCTTGTCTTTTATGTTGTCGTTGTTGAACTTGTTAGCCATGCCTGTAACATCATCTGTAAATACACAAATGTTGGTGTTTTTACTGTCACGAGGTAGACATAACCAGAGGGTGCTATATTGTTGGACAAGATCATTTTTGCTTTAAAAATTTATTGGTGTTTTTTAATGTTTAAGGCAATAAAGAAGATGACATTAATGCAGATTTTGCAGGAATTATAACTCCTGCCAGCCGAAACATAAAAAGCTTATTATAGGCTTCAACACTGAATATCAAAATTTCAAACTGAGCTTATTAAAATATTGGTACTGACCTTCAACATATTTCCCAGACACAAGGATTTCATCGGAGTTGTTTTCCTGATAGATCTCTAGTTTACAGTCCTCACTACACAGCTCTTGTAGAACGCTTTGAATTTTCACTTTAGATTCCTCCTACAAACAAGACAACAAATAAAAGGTAATTAGCACTGAAACGGTTTTCACATGTCAAAATCTAGAATAAACGTGAAATTCATTGCTAATACCAAATCATTAGCTCCCTTCAAAATCACAGCACCAAACCTTCAGTATCACCTTTAATCTTTCTCTCATTCCCTAATCCCTTCACGCTCAGTTTCATTTCTCTTTGTCTTTAATCCAGTCAGGGCTATCACAATTCTGTGTGCTACCTTTTCATGTAATCTGATCCAAACAACAGAATCTACCACACCGTAGCAGCCCTTTATCTCAGTTCAAAAAGGAACAGATGGCAGGACACAGTAACAGACAGCCAGGGAATGTGCACGCTTATCTGATAATTCAATTTTTATTTCAGTTTCCCTGCAGTGGCACCAGAATGGTTCAGTTCCATAAATGAATGCACTGCACTAGATAAGCCTTTCAATTACATATTTAGCTGGATAGCCAAGACCTTATTTTGCAGGTCCATCTCTGTGTTATATGCAGTGTCTCATATCAGGAACTTCGCATGCCATTACTGAAATACTTTACTCTTTAAATAACGCAAGGGTAAACGCCTATATACCCTACTCTGTTTCAGTCCCTCCCTGTGAGCAAGGTTTACTCTCTGATCTGAAGCACGGTTCATTTCAGATCTCGGTTTCATCCTGTTTATAACCATAGCAGCATAAACTGTACTGCTCAGTTGTGATAAACTTTACATGAACCATTGTTGTTGTTTAATTTGCTCTAGATTAGAGCAAAATTGTTCCTCTGAAATGACAGTGAAAAACAGAAATCCTTGGTAAATGTCTTTGACTGGTGGCACAAGAACCCCCGATGTTATTCTGCTGGTTACAGTATATTCTACAAGGCATTTGCTGCTCAGGCTACATGAGAGCTGTAGCTAACTGAAACCATATCTAGTGAGTTCAGACCTCCACATAGCTTTGTAGACCTCAAAGCTGTTATGCTTAGACACTGGAGAATGTATATTTCTAAACACAAACACACCCACACACACACCCACAGTACTGCCTGAGGTCTCTTTACATTATTCATTTTACAGTAGTGGTGAGCTTCCCATCATGCTCCCACTCCCTCTGCACTCATAGCACCATACATCCCCTGGATTACATACAGCAGAAATATTTTTGGACATTTCCTGAGCAGCGTTTTTCTCTAGCTTCACTGAGATGTAACAGTTACTGCCTTCAAAATGAGGAAAAATTTCCTGCTGAGCTCATGTTCGCCTGATTGCCAGTGGGAATGGCAACTAAACCAATCCGGGGAATATTTTTCTCTCTAGTGCAGTTGGTTGTTTGTGTGAGCACAGGATGAAATGTATGCAGGAATATTTTAAGATTCTTTGTTTTACTCTCGGCTATTTCCGTCTTATTACCTGTATGATTTTGTATATTTTTCTTCCTGCTACGTCTTCCAAACATTTTCATTGTACACCGAATATGAGAATAAGAAACAGAACTTACACAGTTGGAGGATGCCTTGAGTTTCAGACTGACAGCACTTCTGTCTTCGATAACCTCTTTGCTCACGCATCTGACATCATCCTTTGGCACCGGCTGTAAAAAGAGAGAAACCAAAACTCTTAACTTTGATGTGCCCTTCTTACCATTAACTGCAGCATGGCACCAGCCCAATGTAGCCAGTTCCTCTAACCAGTGTTTATACACAGAATTCGATTTAGTGTTGAATTCCTTTGTTGCCCTTTCTAATAATTGTATCATACTTTGATCCTATGTAAAACAATCATCTTAATTCCTATGGCACATTCAAAAACACAATATCTGTAAGTTATTTAAATTAAATCCACTAAACATGAAACAATATGAAACACATAAACAATGGAAATTTACAAAATAGAATAGAATTAAATTTAACTTCATACAATGCAATAAGGAATTCAATATCTTACGCATGTTGGGTGTCCTGTCATCTCTCTGTTTTTAGGTTAATGTCATTCAAGTGCCTAAAAAGTGAAGTATTAATGCGCTCCTCTGCTAAGCTACTTTTTAAGCTACTTAAAAACATCCTTTTTTTAATGATTAAACTGTTATTGATTTTCTATCATTTGCTGATTTCCCTTACACCAAGTCCAAATAACATTATGTCTTAATTGCAAACATGTTTGATGCTCCCAGAACAAGGAAAAAAAAATCTAAGTCACACTTTTGGGATTGAGCTCAAATATTCAGAGATGACAATTTGTATCAGTTTTTGCTGCAGGGATGACATTTTTGAGTTGATGAACAAATGCAAAGGAAATGTATTTTGTATGAAATCCATCCTTATTTTCTTATGCAAAATCAGCTACCACTAATCCTTTTTCCACATCAGGAATCGTTTGCAAATAACGTCACGCCTCAGTATAATTTGCAACATTTTAAAATTTGATGTAAAACCAGGTGTCCCTCAATGTTCTGTGCTTTTGCAGCTATATGTTATTCTAAAGTGAGTATTTAAAGTAGACGTCTTCAAATAAGAAGTACTAAAATGATTTGTTTTGTCCTTTTTTTTGTTTTAAATCACATTTACTTGTTTCTATTCAACAACATGCTTTTCTCGGTCTACTCTTCCAGATAAACTTCAAACTAGTAACATTGCGTTATGTTATGACAGCCTGTGCAGTCTTACCTTTGGTTTATTGTTAGGTCCGTCACCTCTTGAAGGTGCTGGAGTATCTGATTCCAGAATTTCCGTGTGTACCACAAATTCTGTTGCACCAAATGCCTTCTGTGTAGCTTCAGTTTGACTGTAATCATTGTCTCCCGGCATCTGTGTAGTTGTAGCTGCTGTAGCCGCTTGAGTTCCTTGTTTATCAGTAGGATATACCAACTTTTGACCTTGTGAATCATCATTTGCTGAAAATATAATTCAGTTGACATGGTTAATATGGTAAATAGCCATACAATACACACAGTTTCGATTCCAGGCGTTTGCGTAAAAAAGGTGGCAATTTACTTATTATTAAGTATTGCAGTTTGGTTTGAAGTGTGTGTAGACAAATGAGTGGGCTATGGTTTTAGAAAATTGCATGAGGTTATATGCAGTTCATTCTGAAAAATGATGATATTATTTCAGCTACAGCAATCCATTCAGCCCAGGGGCTTAGGTACACTTTAAATGAACTCTATTAAGTATGTGTCTGTTCGTAGGGACACTGCAGCCCTGTGTTTACAGGTCTAAGATTTTACATTTGTTCTGATAATACCTGTATTCATATAAGAATTGTCAGGACAACTTGGTATTTTTTTGTGTAGATTGTGACTCAAATAAAGTACTCTGTTTTTTCTTCACATAAGTGAGTCCATTTGTCACACACACAAATAAATCTGTACATTAAACCTCAATAAAAGGTATTATTATTATGTAATGTATAGTGTTTCTTACCAGGAAATTGTGATGGCTTTGGGACCATGTCTCCACGTACTATCGACGATCCCACAGCCGCCGCTGTTTCTTGTTTTATAGGTGCGTCTGTCTGCGCCATGACTCCTGCTGTTAAATCAGAATGCATGTTAAGTATGGGAAAGAATCTTTCAAGGGTTTGTTTTGCATTCAGTTACACGGAAGAAACATGACTTATTGAGTCAGTTGTCCATCATTTTAATTTACCTATGCAGGTGTGATAAGAAAGTAGGTCAGAGCTGTTACCTCTGGTGGCAAATTTAGCCATCGGAGGTAACAGCTTGTAGCATGGATGGAGAATGGTTTTTAAAAGTGTGCTAGCTTAATGTCAGTTATTATCTTAATGTCTGGACTCGATGAGAGCTCGTCAGTGTTCTCACAGTATTATTTCTTCATGTCCCTCGAGGCCTCTGGAGTGATGGAAGATTAGGTAACAGATCGTAGTGCAGTAAATAACTAAAGTCTCAGATCCACGGATCACATCACAAAGTCATTTACTCTGAAATACAATCTTTTTCGCTTCAAGGTTTTAAAAAAGATCCTACGTTTGCAGTCACTTATTTTTGTTTAGACACAAATGGAATGTACAAAATAGTTTCCTGAACTGTATTAATTTGGGTTTCTATCAACCTGTTAAATGCCCTGACTGAATGTGCTGCTGAAAGACACCAGGCAGTGATGCCACAGCTTTTTCCAAATTATAGAATTATGTAATAGGTTACGGCACAGTTGTTCATTTTTCAGGAGACGTGTGACTTTAGGAAAAACATCTTTGATTAATTTCAAAACCTGTAATAACCTGGATTGCTCTAAAGACACATTTGATTTTTGTGTTCGTTTGCTGCTATGCTGCTGCACTCTGCAGTCACTGACTCGAGCTCTTTATTGTGTTTTTGTTAGGGGTAGGATCTAAAAGTCCATACAGGGTACGCAGTGTTCATTCTATTTTACCCAGCTCTCCCTCTCTCTGTCTAACAACAACAGCATTACCTCACACTCAAAACATTCCCATAATACCGTTCTTCTGCAGATCTCATTACTTCTACACTCTTACTAAGTCATTCCTTATTGTCCCATATTAAGTTTGTGATTGATTTCAGGTTTCAGGTTTGCAGTTGCTCTGTACTGCCCCCTCTTGACCTACATTGACTTCATTTTTGTTTGTGCATACTGTATACAGCTGTTGCACATTACGTAGATGAACATTAGATTTCTGTGTAAATTTAAGCTGACATTTTACAGCAAACAAAAATTATAAATGGTATATTTAATGCTTACCAATCAGTTGAATTCCTAGTATGGACATATATTCATATTGTAGTTTTCTATTCTTATATAACTCACAGCACCTTACACTACAAGGCACTTTTAACTTTTACATAAATAGTCATACAGTTTTTACTTTCTGTTCATTAAGCCAGAGTAGGAAACTACTTTTGTACTTGGATACTTTGGCATGGAGAGCATACAAACTCTCTCCACAGACAATATTTAACAATAGAAGGTCACTAGAAAAAGTTGCATTTCCTGCGAAAATGCATTGTAGTGGAATCTGCTGTAAACAGTTGAAGAAGCGGAACTTTCTGCTGAAAAGAGGTGAAGAAGTGGAATTTGTGCTGAAAAGCGGTGAAAAAAACTTACTGCATTCACACAATAAACTATTTAAAAATCACTGGCATCTTTGTGCCATGCTGTTTTCTAATACTTAGGACCCATTACCAAATGCTGTACTTCCTCCTGGGCTTTTGCAGCAGCAACCTTCAGTCGCTCTTTGTTTGGGAGTCACGCTTCCCTCCACTTTTTCTTTGATGAATGAAAAACATCTTCTTTTGGGCTGAGATCAGGTGACTGATTTGACCATTGAAGATATCTTTTTTCATTGCCTCGAGAAACTCTTGCTTTGCTTTTGCTGTCATTTTGGCTCGTCATCCATTTACACTGTGAAATGCTGCCTGATCAGTTTTGCAGGATTTGGCTGAATCTGAGCAGAGTGTATATCCCTGTACACTCGATCAGCAGTCACATCATCAGTAATCAGTTTATTAGCACAGTTCCACATGCCCGTGCTATAACATTGCCTCCACCGTGTTTGATAGATGATGTGGTAATCTTCGGATTATATGCTGTTCCTTACCCTCTCAATACTTTTCTCTTCCCATCATTTCTGGTAAAAGTTGATCTTGGTTTTTCAGAACTGTGCAGCCTCTTTTAAATTTAGACAAATTCTAATCTTGCCTTCATATTTCTGACATGTATCCTTCTCCAAATACTTATAAACCTAATTGTAGTTTAGACTAAATATTGTTGGAACATTTGAATAACCTACACAAGATGTGATTTATTATTTATTTTATTTTCAATATTTTTCTCACATTCTAATTTTTATTGGTTGTTGTGTCATAACTCATCTTTCTTTTCAGGTTGCTTCAGCTTTTCTTCGAGTCATCTCTCTGTCACAAGCTGGGGTCTTTACATATGGGACACATGTGTTTACACACTGGTGACACTGTGACACATTTTCACCAACTTCATAACCCATTGTGACACGCAGGTGCCACGAGTACAGTGTAAACATTGTGTGTGCTTATAGCTAACAGGTGGGATGGTAATCTCTAAGGAGTTCCTTTGGCATGATTAGTGTCAGCAACTGTCTATTGCAGCTGTCATGTCAGATCTGTTTTGCACTTTGTCATTGTTTTTAATTGCTTTAGAAAACACATAACGGTCAGTGATCTTTTCTGCATCTACATCAAATTTACAGTAAATTTATCATATCATATGATATATCATATCATATCATATGAAAGTTGCAAATATGAATCCTCTGTTTGACTTCACATGCACACACTCTGTATCTCTAGTTTACTTTCAGAGCAGGGACCATCTTCCCTTGTTAAACCTGTCTTTGAGATCCTTTTCCAGCCTGCGGCCTACAGCTGCCCTCCCTCCAGTCCCTCCATGTCTGGGTGGTCTGTCTGTTTATTTTAATGGAAAGGAGGAGGTTTAGTATGGGTGAGATGGTAAGGCATAAATTAGGTTTTCTCATACAAACGTGACATACAGGCTAAAGCTGAAATGTGTTGTTTCAGCTCTGAGGTCATTTTCTGTACTGCATTGACAATTAAAACCCAGTCAATTGTGCTGTAAAACAAAAGTCTAAAGATGTACACTGTGGCTGATTGTTATGTTTAGTCCTCAGTAACAGTCTGGCCTTTGAAGCAGACTCTGCTGGACGCTGGGGAGATGTTGTGGTGAATGAAAATGATAACA
Source organism: Haplochromis burtoni (assembly GCF_018398535.1). NCBI lineage: Eukaryota > Metazoa > Chordata > Actinopteri > Cichliformes > Cichlidae > Haplochromis > Haplochromis burtoni. Next base: position 2,335,738 of record NW_024582387.1, on the reverse strand, counting down.
TTAGCAATATTTTAACATATTTGCTGGATAAAATTCAACTATAATAATGAAGCAAGACCATCTCAAGCACATGTTTATAATTGGCTGCAACACTTTTATAAATCAAAACATGCGTGTTTAGCTTGAGGCGAAATAACACAGGGCCTTCTGCAACTCTGCCAACATTGCCAGTAAATCCTGTCCAGCTCTCTGACCAGCCATCACTCATTACACGCAAACAAGTTTTCCTGACAGACCAGAAACCAGATGGAATGAAACCTCTGCAATATAATTACCTCTTATGATCAACATTTACAAAAACATTTGGATCTGAATTTGATCGCATTGTTTTTACCTAACAGTGCTGCTTTTTTGGTAGATTTTTTTTACACTTGCCGTCTGCTTTGGTTATTGGTTTAGAGGCAAGTCTGTTATTTAAAGGTAGATTGTAGCCTTGGCCTTTGTGCTGTAATCGATACAGTGGTGTTATATCCGTATTTTAACAGATTTTCTAACAGCATGACCTTTGAACTCACCACCACCTCATCTCTCTTTACCTTTCACACATTCATTTAAACTACAACTAAATGGGACTTTTAACTGGGTTTACTGAATTCTTATGGTATGGTATGTTTTTTGTCTTTCTGTGTTTAATGTCTAGAGAGGTCAAGATATCAGTCATCAGCCGTGGGTCTAGCTATCACTGCACAAACAAGGCAAATGTAACTGTTGTAATAGACGTAGATTCCATATGTTATTTAGCGTAGGCCCTGACTTCATTGCCCTCTTAAAGATTTTCCCATCAGATTGCTCTGAGTAAAGTCTGCAGTCTGGATATGCTAACGCACACCCCCCATCTCTTGGGACTCTGGATGAAGGAATGTGGCAGGCTTTGGAAGGAGACGAGCCCTCGGTTCCACGCCCTGCTCCCTCCCAACCCTGTCTCTCTTCACCCTCTCCCAGTCACGCAGAGCTAATCCCAGGCATCCAGCGAGATGAGATTTAACTTCAACCTTCACACCTCCCACAGCATAACATTGCGTAAAGCAGTTTAATTTCTTTCACGATGTTCCAGAAAGTTTGCAAAGATTGCGTCATGGTGTACTGTACATAGGGTGACCAGATGTGTGACCCAAAGACTCCCCCCCCCCCTCTTTCTTCCCACATTGTGAGACTGGGTCCCACATTTTGATTGTTTCTAGTTAAGCCAAGGTTCAAAAAGAGACGCGCTGACTAAGGCATGTTATTGGTACTGAAATTCCTAAATGGTCACAAGCAAGACTAAAGAAATGTAACAAATGTTGCAACAGAAAAAAGGGAATAATGAAATAATACAAATAATATTGGATATGACTATAAAAAAATTATTTTAATTTTCTTTTTATTGTACTTATTTTACGAGGGAGCTGCAAACACTTTGATTTGGCAGATTTTTTTTTCATTGATGACCTTCCTGATGCATCGCTCAAGGGATCTGTTCTTCTTTATTGACAGGTTTTCACGTAAATTGTCAAAATGCACCCATGTAACTGCAACCACTCTGCATGCTTCACTGTATGTATATGTGAAGCATGAGCCAGCTGTTAGATGCTTTCAGTGATCTAGCCTTACAAGCCTTTGGCCTCCTGTCCCACCCTGGCTTCCATAAAGTCCTGTGATACATGATCACGAGGGGAGAAAATATAGCATTGTGTGCCCGTGACCTCTGGCCTCTGCCTGCTTCTACTGATGAGAACCCTGTAACGTGTAATGGGGCTTAGTGAGGTGATAATGGTCTACACACATCAGTTAACCACCATGTTAAAGTCCTAGTGACCGAAGCCCCACTAGCCCCCGCTGCCACAAAACATTTCAATAGCTTTAATTCACAGTTTGTTTGTTTTTTATGGGAAACCAAAAAAATATGTTTGTATATATGTATAGAAATGTGTTGTTTTTGATGCTAAACGCCAACACTCTCAACACACACACTGTAAACACTCTCAAAAATCATGATCATACTATATATACTTGAAATAGTCTCTTGTCAGCAGGACAGGGATGTCTTGTGCAGTGGTGAGTGAATGGAAGCTGTGGAACAGAGTAGCAGGATAGATCCATAATGAATGCCATAACATCCCACATGCTGTTTGATCAGCACTGCGTCAACAGCATGCAATGTATAAACATATAAATTAGTTGCAAAACCAAAATCTTTTATGGAGTAATATTCAAAAAATACTTTAAAAATTCTGCAGGCATTCTACAATTCTACACATATTTGAATCGCTGCAGTATAGTATAAAAGAATCCCTAAAATAATTTCTTTTTAAAATAATTAATGCCCAAACATGGAAGAAAGCTTATTTTACGGTCATTAAGTGGAATTTGTCTTCATCTGAGTCTATCTCGATTTCAGGCAGGATTACAGAATGACAAAAACAGCATTCATTGATTTATTCATAGTGTTGTTTTCTTAAGGGATGTTTTCATAATTTAGTATCAGAGTTTGTTAAGCATACACTATGGAATGTGACATTGGAGCAGAGTCCCGTAGGGTTAAACATGCTCTGCAACTCTACCCTCTTTGAAACAACAGTCTGTTGACCCCTACTATCTTGACCCTCCCCACCCCCTACTGCACCCTCTCTGCACCCCCTACCCTGTCATTTCTGTCACGCCAATTAATAGCAGAAGCCAGGCCATTCTTCTCTCATGGCAGCAAACCAACTGAATCTTATGGTTTCAATCAGGCCAGTGAAGCAGAATCTACCTCACCCAATGCTGCCCAGCTGTAACATTCACCCAGCCCAACCCTGAAGCCACTGCAGCTTCTTATCAAGAGTGTGATGCCTGTTTCTAGGGACCACAATCAGGAAACATGACATCTGTTTTCAATTGCAAGCAATATATTACTCCCCAACCCCTCTCACAGACTCACACACCCACAGTCACTCTCTCAGTTGCCCGCTAAAGTTTCACTGCCTAGTGCGTTTATGAAATGAGCCTGTCTGGTTTGAACCTGTGTGTGCAGGTAGATCCTGTTACAGTCAAAGCTGAGGATCAGTTGATAAAAGGCTTTACGTGGATTTTGTCCAGAACAAATTTAAGATTATACCTGTTGAAAATCGACAGGAATTATCATAGCTAGCACACGTTTCTGGGTGGTACTGAATAACAATCATCTTAATGCATCAAGAAGTTGAACTAACTGCACTTAGTCAATGCCCACAGATTCATTCTCTGTATCTGAAACACTGACGTTATAAACCTGGGCACTGTAGGGGGAAAAATCCCACTGCCAGGGCCAGATGGATGAGGTACTCCTCCACACTTCCTTGTAAACTTTTAGTTTTACAGCAAAAAAGTCAACTGGAGACTAATAAACACAGATGCTTACAGCAACATTTCATAACACTTTCATTAATCTATATTCATATAATTAACATCAGCTTTCCCAGCCATAACATGGACACTTATCACTTACACATACTCAGATATGGTGTGACGTTGAACTAGAATTCTTGTTTAATTAATATTAACCTTGGTCATTTATAGGAATTTCCTTGCTTGACTAATTATCAGTATTTCAGTTGTACCACAACATATATAATGAATATCTTGAAGTTGAATCTTAAAGTCTTCTCTTTTTAATGCACTCCAATAAAAGTAACAGTTAGAATGTTAATATTTATTAACTCCAAGGATAACACAATGAACTCATTCCATCCATCCATTTTCTTAATCATTTATGCACCTCAGGGTTACGGGGAGCTGGAGATGATCTCAGCTGTCATTCTGTGAGAGGCCAGTGTACCTTGGACAGTTGGCTAGCCTATCGTTATCACAGAGAAATTACCAATCACTTACACTCACATTCACATCCATAGCCAATTTAGAATCAGCAGTTAACCTGTGAACTCTGGGAAAAAGTTGGGAGTACTTGGAGAGACCCCACCCTCAGTTTCACTCATAATGAGAGAACACCAGACATGCAGGCATGGGGAAACATGAAAGTGCCACAAAGAAAGGCCCCAGCCTTGATTTAAACCCAGGACCTTCTGGCTGTGAAGGAAATAGAGTATGTACATGAAATATATTTGTAGTTTGTTTATGCAGTGATAATTTTCCTCAGTCCTTGCTTCTCTGGTACTCCCTTTTATGTAATTTGTAGATCAGAGCAAATGCTTGGACCTCCTGGTTGTTTTTATAAAGCCGCATTTTCGGCTATACCATGTGAATGTATATTCACTGTTATTACACACACAGTAAACCCAAAAGTACAAAGGCTGGAAACACTTCAAAGCCAACACTGCTGAGAGGACAGTGGAAAACAGTCTGCTCTTATTAGTAATGGATAAAGGAAAACACAATGCCAAGCAAACGAGAATGGTATACATGTTAAGTGCGTGTATGTAGTGTGTGTTTGTGTGTGTGTATCAGCATGTTTACTTGTCACCGCTGGCTCACTTGACACTGAGGTTTGACTTGAGATATTCTGTGCTGTGTTTCTAAAAATGAAATGAACAATCTGTTGCTGACATTTTTCTAATTCTTTTTGCTACATCTCGGACTTTAGTGATTCTTCAAATCAGCTCACAATGAAGTCAACTTAAACTGTTTCATGAAAAATGAACTCATTGTCTGGGTAACATGCTTGTTCACAACATCTGTATGTCTACTCTCATTTCATCAGAGTTATATGGTAAACCCATCTTAATTTTATATATAGATAACTGCAATGCTCACATCTCCTTGGTTGGAAAGGCAATTCAGGAATAGGGATTGTTGCCTACGTTTGTAAACTTGATTCTGTGGTTGAAATATGCTTAAGCTTAAGTGGTCTGTTTTTCATTTGTACTATAAAATCTGTTATCTTCTTTATTGCTATTCATCTTTATTTGGCATGCCCATTTGGCCCAGATACAGTGTCAGATGCTTTGAGCTGCTTTGAATTAGCAATTCTCATCAGAACACTCTTTTTCTTATCCAACTGGAGAATAAGAGTTTGTATCCCTCCAGATCTGAATCGATAGTCCACTGTTGGTTGAAACTATATGGGTGCAGTTTTATTTTGCAAAGCCGATGCAGCTGCCTCCCTTTGCTGATGACCTCAATCCCATAAGTTCTACATGCCATAAACGGGACATGAGGTTTGAATTAAGTCCCCCAGTGTGTGATTCATTTGCAGCCACAACAGAGGGCACTCAAGATGATAGTAAAGCATGAGCCAAAGAGCTTGAACGAGAGCTGTTTTTGTTGTTTTGAACTTTCCTATGCCACTATTGAATCTTAATATACATTTTCTTCTGCGCATATCCTATCTTTTATTTTTGTCTTTTTCTTTTCCTGTCACCAAATGTCTGTTTACTGGTATAAAGTAGGGCTGCCACGATTAGTCGACTAGTCACGATTACGTCGACTATCAAAATCGTCGACGACTGATTTAATAGTCGACGCATCGTTTGAAGCTTTGTAAGATCCTAAAAGACGCAGGAATAAGTAGTAGGATTTAAGAGTGTAATAACGGACTGAAACAGAAGATGGCAGCACTGCATGTACAAGGATGCCAGCTGCCGTTAAACCCCGAAGAATAAGAAGCTGTGTCCCAGAATTCATAGCGCAGCCCAGCTCAGTTTCCAACAATGGCGGCAGCTAGTTAGTTTTAATATTACTCTTATTATTCCTTCTGGGTCACAAAATAAACGTTTAACATATTTTCAGGCGAGAATGTAGCTGTGTAAACCTCAAATATCTGCTCAGTTTATCAAGACACATATTTTCAAAAGCGCTCTGACGTTTTCAGAGACGTCTGTTACCCACCAGCTCGATAGCTAGCCGGGGGCAAGGCTCACTAGAGCCCGGCAAATCGTTTTTAAACCCACCGCCGTCTTTCGCTACTCAGGTTAAACATATACAAATCCCTTAGATAACTTAAAAATTTTATTGTTTGGCTTTTTTTTTAGTATTTTATTTGTTCCTGAGTAAATCGGTTTGGCTGAGATTAAAGTTATAGTTTTTACACAGCTGAATAAACGTCAAGCAGACAGCTGATTATCAGAAGTGTGAGATGCTCGAGAATATACTCCGGTGTCCTGTTATATTTTAGATATCAAGGAGTTTATTAAACTTCACCAAAACAATCTGCAAATTTCATTAAAATTCGCAATCGCAAAAATAATCGGTGACTAGTCGACTATCAAAATAATCGTTTGTGGCAGCCCTAGTATAAAGCTACAGATAGGAATTCTATTCAAAACTGGTTTCAAATGAATTTAAAACATTTGCCACATTTAAATTAAGCTATTGTAGGAACTAAACTTTAGAATAAGTCCTGCAATGTGAAAAATATGGTGACAACATCACACAAACATGAGTTCCAACTGTCTGTGGAAGTTGAACATCCTGATATATCCCCGATGGCTCCCCAAATCTGTTGCTACTTCACCACAGCCTTTTTTTGAAATGCACATTAACATGCAAACCCCACACCCTTCTTCCACGCACGCTTCAACTGGCCTCACGTTACAACCAGCTAAATATAAATACACATTTCTCAAAGTCCTTGAAAATCATGGGAACCAGTGCTGTAGAAAAGGAAACATAACACCAGTGGAATGCCCATAAATAGTTCTGTTGTACAGTAGAGTGCAATACAGAAAAATTAACTAGATAATACTTAAAAACTGTTTGGCTGTATACTCAAAAGTTCAAAATAGAGATTTTAACTTGAAATATCAATTCAAACTTCACTGTACCTCCTCATAATTTAAAAAAATCACTCTCTAAAAAAATCCCTTTGTTTGCCTGGGCAAACTACAAAGTAACCTTTTTCTGAGAAATATGTTGGGGAAAACAAATCTTTATCAACTGCTTTTACAATATATATAGATCTATTTTATGTTGGAGACAGTTAGGATTCCTGGGAATCAAAGGGTTGTAGGGTTAAAACCTGGATTCAACTCAAAGACCATTCAAACAAACGCTGCTCCACCCCAACCCCACCCTTACAGTTCACTCGAATTCAGCAGATGAGCATGTGATCTGAGAATTTGTATTCTTTGCATTTAGTATTTAGTAACTTACCATTTAAAAATGAAACGATGAGGAGCAAAGCAAAAGGCGGCATTATGCAGGGCCTGTGTGTTCTCTGTGCGGAGGATGCTGCCATTCTTGTCCTGAGCGGACACACGTCCAACGGGTGTGAGTAAAAAGAGAGGGAAAGAAGACGAGAAGCTGGTTGAGCCAAGGCACTTTAGGGTTTCCTCTTACCCAGAGCAGGATGGTGTGGATAAAGCCCCACTTGTGTTCTGTCAGTTTTTATATAGCCACCCCCCTTTCTGCTTCACTAAGGCCCAGCCCTACACCCCGTCTTCCACTTTAACCCTTCATCTGTGCCCCCACCCTTCTAGCAGGCAAAAGGAAGGCAGACATAGGAAAAGCGAGTAATGAGATCTTGTTGGGGTGTTGTGTGTTTTTTAAAAAAAAACCCTCTGCATTCTTTAAATGCCTCTCAATGTTTAGATTATATGTGCATTAAAAAAAGTGGTTCAGTGCTTGAGATATCCTTTATAGCAGTGCTGTATTGTGTGAAGTGTTTTGGTGATCACTGTTCATTATTTCATCCATTCTCTGACTGGGCAACAATGTCTGTTTGAACTGTGAACCCTGTCTGGACGGGAGCATTAATCCATTCACAATAAAAGGTGATAGCTCACAATAAGCTGTGACATTCAAGTCCTTAATAGGCTTAAAGAAATAGGCCGTGGAGCAGAATATCATACTCGAAACAAAGGTGCAATCCACTGTTATGTTAATAGCATTAATCCATTTCAGTGGCCTGCAGTCCTCACTACTCTGCAAGGCCATCAATCAATGCGAGTCTTGCCAGTAGTTGAGACACCACAGGATACGCTTAAACCTTTCACACTTCCACAAAGTCCTGAAAGCATCTAGCCCCCCTGCAATTTGAGGCTCTTTGCTTTACTTTTGTTTGCTTTCATGCTAGCTCTACTCATGCTCTGTGTGAATTGCACATCTGGAAACACTGGTGAAGGTATGCTAAATGAGTTGTTAAAAAAAAGACCCACCCTAAGGCCAAGAGAAATGAGCAACAATAGTAAGTCGAGGAAATTCACATTCTCAAGGAACAGTCTTGTAACTTGATACCAGCAATGCCCAAATCTCCCTTGTTCCTGTTTTAGCCCATCCTTCCCCCAGTCATTGAATTTCCTTCCTGTAACACCCCCACCCTCTGCAGACCTCTATCAAACATTGAGCTCAAACAGTGGGATGCTGAGGTGGGCAATTGGCTCCTTACTGTGAGCCCAAGATGAGCTTTTGCTGAAAACCTCAAGAAAGAAAGCAGTGGTATACCGATGGCCACAGCTGTAAGCCATCAGTCATGCCACCCCAGTAAAATATTAATTACACTGTTAGCTAGTTAAGTATTTCTTCAACTTGAGTCCTAATGAATCACAACTTGAGTAGTCAATGACAAGGGACAGGTTTTACCTTTTTCCCCTCCACAAATCACAACAGGATCAAAATTATAGTTTTTCTTGCCCATTGTATATGTTTTCTTCTGTAACGTTTTATCCAATAAAGTTGACCTATTTCCAGTCATTTAAAGTCCTATATTTTATACTTTGTCTGTCATAGGGAGTTTATTCCCAGTTCAAAAATAATCCTTGCATTTTACGCAGGGCTTGGTGCAGCCCCTCAGTTTATCAGCTGTTTAATAAAACCTGTTTTAGCGTCTCGCTGTTAATGCTCTTCTCTAACGTTCTTCAGTTTGAGAAGCTGCACCTTTCAAACAAAAGGTTTAAACAGATGATTGTTGGGGTTGCTGTTCTCTCTGACATTGTAGTAATCTAATAGTAGAAAAACACTTTGGCATGTAGCATTTAGAGCTCTATACACCAAGCTTTTGGCTCACAAGGATTACTTGTTAATCTAATTGCTAGAATCTTTGGATAAAGCAAAGCCTATAGGAAATGTCCAGGGTTCAGAGAAACTAATTTATAGTTTCTCTGAACCCTGTGCGCGCGCGTGTGTGTGTGTGTGTCTCAGTCAGTCTTGGTTGTAAGCGCATTTTCAGATGTCATATTCAAGTTTTTGCTTTTTAGTTGTATAAATCATGTGCATACGCCTCGGAGCATGTGTGTTAAATGCTCTCTGAAATGTATGATGCATTGTCTCATGGGCAGAAATACTTTGCTTGTAGTTTCTCACAGTGAATCCCCTGTAGATTTACCCTGTACTTTAAAGACCACAAAAATCTCAAGCTGTTGCAAACCATTTTGTAAAAATGTGTTGTTTTTTTCATTTGTATGCATTCTTTTCATTTCTATTTTTCTCATTTTATTCAGTCAACACACACTTGCTTTCACATATACTCACCTCCTTTTGCAATCAAACACAGTAAAAGAAAGCATGTTTGTCTTTTAGGCATATGTTAGACTAGATCATTGTTGGTAGTTAATTTCTCTTTTGTTAATGGTGTTTGTGCTGAGGAAGGTACATTAACCTGAATTGAACCTGCGTCAGAATTTCACTTCTTTAAGGCGTCAATGGCGTTTTATCCATGCAAACTTGCTTGGTTGTTAATTGAATGGCTCTGATCACTGAGGCTAGTCTGGTGAATCAGATGAGTACTTTAAGCGGCAGATCCTCTTTACTTACTAGAGATCATATTAGAAGGATATTACCTGGATTATATTCTCAGAAGACATGTGCTTCTGAGATTATAAGAAAGCCTCTTTTAGCCTCTTTAAAAAGACAGAAGCTTTCTTTATAGTTTTGTTTAAAATGCGAATCTCAATGGTTGACTACTAGGAATGTTTATTTTATTTTGTCTGAGAGCACAAGAACGCAGGGTGTCCACACGCAGTGGCTTATTTGTGTGAGCTCAGGCAGAGTTCTGAGCAGGAAGCTCTAAAATGGCAACTCACCTAATGTTTTGGGAAACACATTTTTTCCACCCATACATAATTACCAGCTCAATTTAGAAGATTAGTAGTTCTGTTCTGACTTTAGTCACAGAAACAGCTGAAAAGCAATTAACACACTTTGTAAAATGAATTAAAGGATTTATTGTAAAACAAAACAAAATAGTGTGTTCTTAATTTAATTTAAATTTATTTATTTGTACAAACATGCAGTAACACACAGCCACAAAAACACATACTATGTAATGCAGATTTTATGGCACTTTGAAAATGTGAGCTATAAAACCAGATTGGCTACCTAGGAGGGAGTCTGTCTTGAAGTGATTTCATGAGTGCAGGAGAGAGGGAAGCTGAGAAGGAGGGAAAACTTTGGGAGGAGCAGAAGTGGGTGGAGATTTTGTTTCAAACTCCAGCAAATTTGGACCGTTACCTCTCTAGGCTGAGCAACGAGAGCCGTGCGGACAAATAACAAAAACAGTGTCACTCTTCCCAAAATGAAATATGCTTTCATTCGGGGCATTTCAGGGATGCATCCATGTGGCTGGGCTCAGTATTTCAGAAACTGCTCATCTGCTGGGATTTTCCCCTCTCTAAACTCTAGAGTTTAAAGAGAATGGTTTGAAAAAGAGAAAATATCCAGTAAGTGGCAGTTCTCCGGGCAAAAATGCTTTGTTGATGTTAGATGAGAATGGCCAGGCTGCTTCAAAGTGATAGACGGGCAACAGAAACTTAAATAGCCACTTGTTCCAACTGAGGTATGCACCTCAGTTCGATCCTTGAAAGAGATGCAACAGTGGAAGACCACACTGGCTGTCACTCCAGCTAAGACCTGGAAACTTAGGCTAAAGTGTGCAGGGTCTAGTCTGGCGTTTTCAAATATAATGCAAGTTGTTTAATTTTTTATTTTTTTTGTTAACTGTCGATAAAAAAAGTTACATCCTTACATTCTATAAAATTAGCTGAAATATATTGTCACATAATTACTAGTTAACAATAACAGAAACTGTAACCTATCCTATCCTGATGTGAACACACATTCAGTCTTTTTTTTTGTTAACATGTATGAATACAAAGCCAACAAAAAACAAAGTTAAAAACCAGAGAGACCCTTAAAGTGATGGAAATGTGGAAAGTGTGGAACCACTTACAGGTAGAAATGGAGTCTGCGAGCCCAACTGCTCATCATGCCTTTGATAGCTGTTAAAGAGACGCTGGGGTCAGCATTCACTCAGCTTTAACATCACCATCACCCAGAGTTCTTAGCTAACTTTGTGTCAGCATGGAGTCTGTGTACAAAGGAGCTGAAGTTGTGTTTGCAGTATGATGCAGTTTTTCCTGTCCTGCTGAAAATGCTATTGTCCCTTGGTTCATTGAAAATAAAAGTAATGTTCATGTCTGTCTGTTCAAATACTCCTGAAATACTTTTTTTGATTTCTTTTGAAAAATTTAAAGCTATGAATCACTCCACCATTTTCCTCTTCCTGAACACAAACTGAAATCAGCTAACTGAAGTGCAAGTACGCAGGAAGAAATGAGGATGCCCCCCCAAATTTCTAACCATCTGATGTGCAGGTGGTTGAAGAATCTTTGTTACACAAGTAAAGACAGAGCTGTAACCTTAATTGCTGGAATTTATTCCAGTCAAGATGTTATATTACTGTTTCTCTAAAATATGTAATGTGATTATAGGAACACGTTACTTTGGAGCGTGCTACACCAAACACTGAAGGTGGCTGAATCATGTGCTTGTTGTAACGTATCTGCTGAAATGTATGCTCATCTCTACCATATTTCTGTGGTATTTGCTTTTTATATACTTTATATTTTTCTGCTAAAGACTGCTGCAGCCACTGTTGATGTGGCTGCTCAGTGGAAGTGTGTGGGCAAGTAACATTACCAGCACATAGCCAAAGCCACTGTCAACACTCTCAGTATGTTTTAGCTACTCTAGGGTGTACATAAACCAGAGTTTCCAAATGTTGTATATCATCTACTAACCCATAAAATGAAATAAAGCCTTCGTTAATGTTAACTCCACTGTTATTAGAGCGCTGCAGTGATGAGAGGCGGTAAGACACTGTTAATTATATTGCATGGATTTGTGTTTTCTTCTATTTTGTGGGACAACAAACAATATGTGCAGCATTTGGAAATCATTTAAACTAAAACTTGGGCCTGTTGAGAGGCCAATTGGCATGCGCTTCATAAGGGCTACAGCGACGTGTTGGAAATCTTACTTCTCACATATGCAGAAGACAAAGTCTCTCACTTTTATCTAGGTTAGAAGTTTAACGTCTACAGATTAACCATAGGGTCTCTGATTGACCAGTCAAAATAGCTTCACACAGAAAAACAGTTCATCACAAAAATTTAAAAAATTTAAATAAATCTGATACTCACTGAAGTTGTACTGAATTTTATCATTGATTATTTCTTGTTTTTTCTTTTCTTTTCCCTTTTTGACATTTACATGTATGTTGCTCTATGATGTACATATCTGGCTTTGATGCACAGATTTATGCACACCGTCTTAGTTACCCAAAAGACCTCATTGATTGTATTTATTAGAGTTTGAAAATGATGTCATTTTTATGTATTGAAAAAATGACCAGTGATACAGTTGTCCCAATTTATACAATTTATACCTTCACAGTACAGTTGCACTAGTTTCTCTTCTCCCTGTCCTATGAGTGCTCTTTCTCAAACAGACATAGGTGAAATGAAATCTTTTTAGTTGCATTTATTGCAAATTGATTTGTTACCATGCCAGTGAAAGTTTCCCATGAGTTTATGTTAAACTCAAGATAATAAGATTTAAAAAGTCAGAAGGGGAAGCTTCTTCTTTTCTCAATCACTTCTGTCATCCAAAGATTCCTGACACATGATGCCATAACCACAGAACAACACAGAATTTAATTGAATTTACTAGCGAACTGTCAAATAACCTTATATAATTTTTGGACTCAGAATTGGAATAATATTCAGTCAAATTATTAGATTTCTTTATTTCCTAGTCCAGTTGTCGTCAACTACATTTGTCCAAGAGACAGAATTTTCTCAGCAGGCACTGTGAGGGGCCAGATGCTCTTTTAAAATAAAATTAATATTGTATCCTAGGTAATATATTATTAATATATTATTATTTGATTATACTAACTTTCCTCCTAGGTTTATGTTAGCCTTCGTCAATGTTAAAAGACTCGCATTACTTATACCGCAGAAACCCACTAGAGGGCGACTGCAATATTTTAGGCTTCGTATTTATGAGGCTGTCAAGCACATGCAGTGTTGTAGTTTATGGAGTACACTGGCAGGAGAAAGGCCTTCTGAATGTATGTCAAGCATGAAAAATGGCACTGTTGAAGAGCCTTAATAGAAAGTTGATGCAGAAAACTGCAGATTTAATGAAGACTGGTCTAGTGAACATGTATTCATGGTGTTAGTGTTCATATTACAGCTATAGCATACGTATGAGACCGTCTCATCCACTCAGAAGTGGAAAAAGGAAAAAAATTATTTGCATGTTTGCAGTATTTATGAAAAGCTGTTATGTTTCCAGTATTTATCTTCGATGTTAATTTTACTTGTTTCCACAAAGTGACTTCCATAAAGTGCTTTATGGAAATGATTAGGGTAGATAATTTGCAGATTTTGCATTGATATTTAAAGGTAGTTTTAGTTTCATTGACCAATAACTTTCATCATGGTTTTTGTCAGCAGCCTTTGTCAAGTATAACTAAATAAATGCTGAAAAAAAAATTCTAATTGAGATAGAATCAGAACTAAGTTGTGTAAAAAGGAGGGAAACAGTATAACAAAAATAAAAATAGACTTAAACTAAAATAATATATTTGCCTAAGTTATGGTTTAAACCAAATGATCTTTTAATCCAGTTTTGTTATGCTAGTTTATATGTTTATATGTACTTTGTCAAGACATACAAAGATAACTACTGTGAAACGTTAGGACAAACCTTCTTATTTAAGGTTTTTTCTTTATTTTGATGACTGTTTACATTGTAGATTCTCACTGAAGGCATCGAAACTATGAATGAATACATGTAGTAAACAAAAAAGTGTGAAGTAACTCGTTTTATATTTTAGCTTGTTCGATAGCGACCCTTTGCTTTGATTACTGCTTTGCACACTCTTGCTCTTGGCATTCTCTCAATAAGCTTTGTGAGGTTGTCCCCTGAAATGGTTTTTCAACAGTCTTTAAGGAGTTCCAAGAGAGGCTGAGCACTTGTTGGCCCTTTTGCCTTCACTCTATGGTCGATCTCATCCCAAACCATCTCGATTGGGTTTAGGTCAGGTGACTGTGGAGGCCACGCCATCTGGTGCAGCACTCCATCATTCTTCTTGGTCACATAGCCCTTACACAGCCTGAAGGTGTGTTTGGGGTCATTATCCTGTTGAAAAATAAATGATGGTCCAATCAAACACAACCGGATGGGATGGCATGTTGCTGCAGGATGCTGTGGTACACATGCTGGTTCGGTGTGCTTTCAATTTTGAATCACTCCCCAACAGTGTCACCAGCAAAGCACCCCCCCATCACACCTCCTTCTCCCTTCTTCATGGTGGGAACAATGCATGTAGAGACCATCCGTTCACCTTTTCTGCATTGCACAAACACACACGGGTGGACCCAAAGATCCCTGACTTCTGCACAACATAACTGATGATCCGAACCCCATTAAGAAGGCAACAAATTCCAAAAGGGAATCCTGACAAGGCCCACCTGTGAAGTGAAAACCAGTTCAGATTACATCATCATTAAACTCATTGAAAAAGGCCAAGGGTTTGCAGCACTTCAACAAAGCAGAGGGTGGCTACTTCCAAGAATACTCTGAGTTATTTGTCTTTTTTTTCTTTTCTACATAATTCCATTGATTTTGCTTTATATATTTGATATCTTCAGTATGTATCTACAATTTATAAATACCATTAAATGAGAAGGTGTGTCCAAACTTTTGACTAGTGTGTGTGTATGTATAACACCCTTTAAAGTCTACATATATCATGGTAGTTATACTGTCCTTTCTACATAATGTTACAATCTTTGAATTGGCCCCTTGATAGTCCAGCAACTAGTGATTACCCATATAATTGAAGGTGTATATGCAGTCCAAATTTTTCACACAGCAATGGATTCAGAAGGAGTCCAGCTCTGGTACCCCAGTTGGCCTGTGGAGCATTTTTTTTTTTTTTTAATTTATATATTATGCCTCTATGTGTTAGCACTGTGACAGACTAGGGACCTGTCCAAAGTGTAAACTGCCCCTCGCCCTATTACAGCTTGAATAGGCTTTACTATTCGGGGCCCTCAAAGCGCTTTACAATTCCACTATTCATTCACACACTGGTGGAGGCAGCTACAGTTGTAGCCACAGCTGCCCTGGGGCAGACTGACAGAAGCGAGGCCATCAGCCCCTCTGGCCATCACCAGTAGGCGGTAGGTGAAGTGTCTTGCCCAAGGACACAACGACCGAGACTGTCCGAGTCGGGGCTCGAACCGGCAACCTTCGGGTTACAAGATGAACTGCCAACTCTTTGAGCCAAGATCTGAATGTTTTCAGCACTTCGTTAAATCTGTGCCATTAAGGCAGTTATAAAAACTAAAGGGTATGTGTATATATGTATATGTGAACAAATACAATCTCAGGTGAAAGTACAGTTTTTTGTCACTAATACATGTTTACCCTTTTCTTGTTTCCCATGTCATGTTTTGGAGCCTCTCACATCTACTATTTTCCATGAAAGAATTAATAATCCTTATTTTGTCCCTACCTGTGATGATCATTTTCACCAGAAGATGGCATTAGTAGACTAGTGTGAGGTCCAGATCAACCAAATGGGTGTTAGATCCCTTAATACATCATTCCTTTGCTTTGTGCTTATAAATATATGTATATGTAATATGTGTGTATATTACCTTGAACTATTTTCCACTTTGTCCTATAAAAAGAATTAAGCTGTTAGTTTTAGGTGGCGAATAAGAGAGTATGACTGTGGAGTTGCTAGTGGACAAATGAAAAATTACTTCTGCAAATTGAAGAAATAAAATGTCGTCATGGATGAGCTCATCTAATAAATCGTGAATGAAGCTGTTACTGATAGCAGTTATGGTCCTTTAAGATTTATTCTACACAGTTAAGAGGTTTTTCTTTTCCAAGTATAGACAACTTTTCTTTGTCATGAGAATGAACAAGCATCATTTACATGATTGTGTGCACACTAATAATTATTTAATCAAAGCAGCTGGAGGCTAATGTTTAAAGCACTCAAAAGCTTGAAGGTTGCATTCAAGAGATGCTCAAGGAAATGTGACCCGTGAATCAGTTCTATTAAAGAAAAGTATCTTTATTTAATGAATGGGGTGATCTTATCACCTAGCTGGTGCCTTATCCCACTTTATGCTTAAGGACAGTCCATTAACTATTTACACCTGCTGTGCTGAATTGTTCGCATTTGCTCAAGTGCACAGAAAGTCCAAGGAGGCCTCCATTCAGCATTCCTTCTGCAGAAAGAGCTGTCTTAAAAATCAGCAGTCTGTGCATAAGGCCAGTGTCCTCATTATTTTCTGACTACCTAGAGAAGCTGATGATCTGTCATATTACTTTACCTCAGACTAATTACGTCAATCAGGCGTCCAAGCAGAATGAGATATTATGACAACTTAAGTTTTTTTTTTTTTAAATGAAAAGTGATTGTTGTCTGATGACAATAGTTGCTCTATAAACTTGTCTTGTACCATCCTATAGCACACAGTCTATCAAGTTGATATCCTGCAGCTTTCTCAGCTGTCAGTAGAAGAGGTCTGAGTCCTAATGATCCTCCTCGAATGTGTGCGAGGGGGAATTGTTGGCAACTGAGTGTCGGTACTCTGACAAGTAAAGAGTGAAAAAGGGCAAGATGAGGAGTTAGAGCCTGGCAGGTGTACAGAGGACCCTTTATGATACACTGATCATAACCGATATGAGTCCGACAGGTTTGAGTTGTGGAGTCTGGGTATTACTGCAAGCCCCCCACACCTGGTTTCTGCTTGTCCGGAGTTTTGCGGGTTAAACATGAACAATGCTTATAGCAAAGACTCACAAACTTCATATATGCTTGTCACATGCCGTACTACATCATCACAATCATGGTAGTACAAACTGTACTTTAGTAAAGTTACATTAGAGTCTTGAGCTCATAGAGTGATGATTGGCTGTTTTTGGCTCATGGCAGTAGTTCAGACTCCCTGAAACGGCATTGCTTCTTGATTAATTCAAAAAGGAGAAGGAACAGCATTATCATTACTTGATCATTTTCCTCACATTTGTTTTCTAGTTCCAGGGAAAATATTCCAGCTGGAGGCCATTACTCTACAGGTCTTTGCTGATTTGTGAAGTAGGCTTTACCTTTGTTGGGTCTGGAAATACAACACCCTCTTCCTGTGGAACACTGTAAAGCAACACAACCATGAGCATTTAAATTCAACAAAAAATTAACTATCTTTTTTAAATGGTATTCTGATTGCATGACTAACAATTTCAATCATAGGCCTATAGGCCTATTAATAATACGATATTTAAAATAATAACATTGTGCTAGTGTTGAAATAGGTACTCTTTTACTAAATAATGGCTTTCATTAAGAAGCAAATCTAGTAAAACACGTATTAAAAAACCCTATTTAAAAATATTTTGAGACTTTGCTGGAGGGCTAATATTATCTGCTTGTGGGTCAAACACTAAAAAGGATGAATGATGTATGTTCTCGTGGGATTTGAGTTTATCCCTGTGACATCACCGTCTTGCAAAGCCTTCCCATGAAAAGTCAATAAGTTTAATTATTAAAGTGGAATGCTAATGGTCCACTAATACCATAAAAATAGATTATCCAGTTATGTGTGGCAGAGTTTTGATTGGGTTAAAAATGACTTCACCTCTACCATCAGCAGTATTTTGTCAGAGAAAAAAAAGCACTGTGCAAATTAAGTAAGTCACATTATGATGATTCTGATGTTTCATGTGGTTAAAAATGCAGAACTGTAAACTATGTATAATGAAGTACGATGAAAGGCAAAGAAGTTTAGTTAAATGTTCTTAAATAAAGACAATATTTGACCTATTACAGCCAGGACTTGGGATGTAGTACCCTTTTAATACAGAGAAAATGAATAATCATGTTCAGCCTGATTATTTTAAAAAGAAATGTCACCACAAATTAGACAAAAATGCAAAAATCATTTTCATTAGCTGCGCATTTAATGTATAACAACAGTACAAAGTGAATCTTTTGCTTGCAAAATAGGAGTGTTTTTTATGTACAGTATTTATACAGTAATATATAGTTTAAAAAAACATTACAGCTTAAACATCTGACAGTTTATTGCACAACACATTTATAAATTATCATCATCAAACCACACATGAAACTGATGAATTCTGTCATATTTCAACATTTAACAGGAAATGTACTTATTATTTATCGTAGTTCATCTTGTTCTTGTAGATAACATGATTCAAGGTCTTGTGGGGGATAAATGAACTCCATTGGTACGGAAATGTTAAGAAGATAGCAGTAATACTTCCAGAGACTTTATAAGAAGCCTCAAGCATAAAAAGGCATTTGTTTCCTCATTGTAAATTGGTGAAACAACCAATCAGAACTAAAACTGTGAAGTAGTCGTGATGTCGCAGATTATTTTTTCTTTTTTTTCTTTTTTTTTTTACAGTTATGCTGAAGTTTAGATAATTATTTTAAAGTTTAGATATGGCACTATAACTACAGGAGCAGGGGGGGACAACGAGCAATCAGGTAAAGTGTACACTGGAATGCAAAATAAAACTGGAATAAAACGTGAATTCTACGTTAAAGCACGAAAACAGTAAGGATATAAAGCGTCACTAGTGCTGTGAAGCAACAAACAGACTTTACAAGAACCCACTGCTGGACCAGTCACATATACCGTTAATCATATATCCACTCTGTTTAAGAAATATAAGAGCACCTGCTTTACACTGAGCTGAATCCCGATCCAGATCGCCTGTTTTGAAGGTGAAAAAATCAGACTTCAGCTTTTAACCTGCATTTAGTTTCCACATTATGCTCAAAGTGGATTCATTTGGTAAATCAAAAAAGCATCAAGGCCTTTATCTAATCTAGTTTGACCAGATTACTTGACAGGAGCTGCAGGTGTTCTTGGTATCTTGTACACCGAGTGCATTTCAAGTATCACGCTAAATGTAAACAATGACTGATGAGACTGGAAGGGTGGGTGCTGTTGGCCAGGTTAGGCTAATCTGATCCACTTTCAGGCTTATAGCATCATTAATCATGCTTTCTACTGCAGTTCAATTTGGTCCCCACTTATCTTTGAATGGCTGAATTACTGGTCTATTGATCATCACTGTAAAAAAAAATTTCCTATCTCAAATGGGATCTTTTCCGTACAATGGCATGTATTATTAATAGCTTCTACAGGAGCATTTAATATGAATGAAACATGAGATATATTATATTTGGCACGAAGAGCCAGGGATTGGGTCTGAAAATATCTACACATATTTCAAATTGGAAAGTAATGATGTCTTGGTGTTGGATTATTAAACAGCCAGACCCTAAACCTATAAGCGACAAATCTGTTGTATACTTCTTTCAAAACCCAGTAGTTCAGACAATCATCATTAAATGAAAAAAAAAAAATATGATGTTTTATGATGTCACATATGATGGAAATCCTCAAGCAGCAAAATAAAAAGTAATTTTGCTGAAATCTTAAGTGTTCTCTCTCTTAAGCCTTTAAAAACCCAGAAAAAAGACTTGGTGCAAGATGCACATCTCTGCTCCGAATGGCAACAAATGGCGATGTCACTCCAAGTTTGTGATATGTAGTGCGAATAAGTGTCCTTCATGTTTGACATATAAAAAGAACTTTGAGTCTTGTCCCATTAAATTGGCTCCTGTCTTTGAGCTCCTCCAGTGACTTTTCAAGTTGAGTCATTCTTTATTAAGTGGTGTTCTCTTCAGAGCCATGCCACACACACACTTAGTATAACCACCGACTACAAAGGCAAACCATTACCCAGCGGACAAGAATTGGCGGAAAATTCAGCAGCCGTGATGGCCTAAATCCTCCTTCTCTCTCCCTCTATAGTAGTGTTTTAGAAGTTGGATGTTTGCCTTTTGGAATTTCTTCTGAAAAATGACATTGGATTCAAAAGTCTTGCTTTGGGACTTTCTGCTGTTTGATGTGTGCTGTGGTTTGCGTATGTACATTTGTACCCGTGTATTTATCCACGTGTAACTGTCAGTTTGTATACAGTAGGTCCATTAAAACTGCAGTCTCTCTGTGCACAACAGTTTGTGTGTATGTGTGATTGAATATATCCGCACATGCATACCAGAAGTCGGTTGATTTCCACATCTGAGAGGCATATGTGTTTAGAATTCCCCTGTTATGGTATATTTTGGTGTCTGTGTATCATGTGTGCGTACAGAATGTGTTTATGTGTGTATATGGAAGTATTTAGGATCGTGTGTGTTTCTCAGCTCTCTGTGGACAAAGCTGAGATGATCTGCTCCACTTTATACGCCAGCTTCTGCTTTTGGGCCTGTTCATCCTGCTCCAGTGCCTCAATGATCTAAAACACACAGAGATATAGGCCATAAGGACACAAAGCATGTCACCGGTCAGCTGTAGTGAATTAGCACGCACACGTTATGTCATGGGGTCAGATTTTGTTTTAGATTTTATTTAATTTTTGTTTATGATTGTGTTGTTTCCGTCTTTGTTCTGAATGCATTACTTATGTTTGACCGCGGACTCAACGCTAATAAGTTTCACTCAATCCTTGTTACCTTACTATGTATATATAGTTTGTCGCATAAATTAGTTTTGCACTTTTAGCTGACAACAGAAGCAATTTGAAGACACACTTCGTGTTCCTGGAAATTGTTAGTGGCATTCTCAGTAATTCTTTTATTGGTTAATTGAAAATCACCCAGCATATTATCACAAAATGAATTCATTAAATTCGACACAGTCTGTTTTGTTTTTTGCCCGTTTGATTTCTGCAATCAGCCATGACCTTTACGAGGGCTCAAAATTAAAACCGTGTTTTGGTAAGTTGTTAGCAAACAGTTGCCTGTCCGCACACCCAGCATTCACAGAACAAGACTGGCGTGTATTAAGGGATGTATTTGTGTCCAGCTGACCAATTTAACTCCAGTAATTACTCTACTTTTGTCTCCATTTTTGAGGGAATTATCTGCCCCTTTAGCTGCTAAAATAAATGACAGTAAAAGAAAGTATTGGCTAAAAGAAGTCAGATTCCTAAAATCAAACAATGGCAGGAGAGACGTTAAAGTGTCCCAAATTGTTGAAAATTGGAGAGTTGGCTTATAACTCTCTGGAAGTTCAATGCAATGGAATCAAGACACTGCTATTTATAAATAAATAAATGATTAATTATGGCTGCTTTGACTTCCAAAATTGATAACTTCAATTGGTAATACTGCAAAAACATGTGGTGCACATTACTGGTTTAAAGTGTATTGACTGGGCCTCACCTCTTGGCTGTATTTGCTGACATATGCGTAGATCTCATGGAGGGCACTGAGCACGTTGAACTCACTGGAGTGAAGGCGAGCCTGTTCAGCCAGATAGGCATTCATATCCTGATCACTGATGGCAGGCAGGCGGTTGATGTCAGCATAGTACCTGAGAGGAGACGCACGCGCACACACACACACACACACACATGCACTGTCAGTGTGGAGGGCACAGTGATGCATACCATAGCTTTTCTTCTCACATGGAATCGGTCTGTTTTGAAAAGGATATGCTTCGACACGGGAACCTGTAAATCAGAGGTGTTGCAGCATAGAAAACAAGGAAAGCGTTACTCATGCGTTTAGTCATGTAGTAATGCAGACAATGTATTCAAAAATAAACGAACACGCTTTTTATTTCCATATGCAGATACACAAACTGAGCTTCAGCAAGAGCCTTAGGAAGATTATGTTCATCATTAAAGGTTTGAAAACAAAAACCCATCTGGACTCATAACTCTGAGCAATCGCATGTGTATATAAAGAATGCCCTGCCTTGCTGCATGCATCGAAGAAGTTTAATTTTGCATGCAGTGCACAACTCATTTCATTGTTTCTACATATTTTTATTGCAACTATTGAATTAAAAAATGTCGGCGAATGATGAAGACCTGACCTTGATCTTTTACTAATATGATAATTAACAAATGAGTGAGATTATTATTATTACTTAAAGAACAATTATTTCATTTAAAGACAGATTTTTTGTCATGCTCGTAAAGGCACCATTGAAGATCTAGCTAGACTTTCTAATGGGTCCCTAGAGTTGCATTAACAAAGGTTGCAACACTATTGCTTTATATGGCAAAGGTGTAAAAGATATGGAACTGTGGTGTGATAAAACTTACAGTCATGAAAGGCGCTTTGTGTATGTGAGAGTAAATGAATAAATGTGGCGGTTCTGACAAAACATAGTATTGCTGATGAAACCAATGGCAACCAATGTTCTGGTGAGTAGCTGGATGTCTGTCAATGCTCCCAAGTTAGCGCCTGATCAATACAGGATAGTGATAAAGATATTGATGATTTAAAAATCCAATATTCCAATACATCACAGTTTTAGAGTGGCCGACAAGTGGACAAAGAATGCAATGTCAACATTCTTAACATGCAATGTCAACATTCTTAACATGGTTGAAGGGTGTTTCTTCCATATCTTATTTACTTTTTAAAATTCACACTGATAAATTCCAGTTTATAATATGCAGCATCTTACCTGAAAACATTTAGGCCTAAAAGCTGCCTATAAATATACTTATCTACCGTATACAAAACATAATTTTAACATAATTATAAAAAAGCCTGCACATACACACCTTTCTACCCAGCTTTTGTAATGTGGTATGTCCTTGGCGTAGAGTAGTTTGGTGGAGGGAGAGTCTTTTCCCAGACGATGTTCGGATGTTGAGCAAGAGTCCATGAAGGTTTGGGCCACCACAGACAAACAGGCGTCTGTGATGCTACTTTTATGGATGTCAAACACAAACTGGGGATTCTTGATCACATTTACCCAGAAGCGGAGGGGAAGGCTGGTGGGGGGGGGGGAAGGGAGAATCAAATGAGCACTTTTCAGAGAAGACTGATAACACTGCTGGCTTCATTAATCTGTTAAAGTGACTGCATTTTGTCATCCAGAAGTATGTCACTTTTACGTTCCTAATGGCTTCATTCAGACATACCAATGGTAGCCACAGAGAATGGAGAAAAAGCAAGTACTTCTTAAAGCTCCGTGTGCTTATCCATTAATGTGACTGCATGCATTCAGACTGGTCTTCTGTTAAAAGTGATTAAGAGTAAATATTACTAGCTCACACCTAGAAAGCCTGTCATCACAGCTTTTACTGAAAAGTGACCTGGGTACTAATTTAGCGTTGCAGCCGCCCCATTCAGATGCTGTCAAATTAATGGAGGAAAGTGAATGAGAGCGGCTATTGAGAATAGCGGCTATACAGAAACGTAAAAAAATATATATTTTAGGCTGTGCAAGGCTATTTTGCAAAAGGAAATCATGAAATGTCCTTTTAATCATCCTTTTAGTGACTTTTTCTTTTCAAAACATGGAGATTAGAAGACTACTGAAAGATAATTTGGAATTACAGATTGTTCCCAGAAATAGGAGTTGCTTCCTTGAGAGCCATTGACCCATACAAGATAAAACCAGATGACCTACAAAATTTAACAACTCTATACTTTACTATACAATCAAAACAATACTATACAATTCTAAAAAACAAAACAGAAAAAAACAAAGAACAAAAAGCAATTTTGTCTGAAGGAAGTCAGTTTTAACTTTAACTTTTAGGTTAAGTTTGATAAGATAATCTTAACAGTTGTGTAAGACTGTGGCTAGAACAAGAAAATATATTACGATTGTTACAGAAAGCTATTTCTGTAACAAGCTAAAAGTGCTGCTGAAAAGTTTCTTTTCTTAGGCTGTAAGTAGACAACAGCACTATGAGAAATCAAAAATCTTTCTCACCAGTTGCTCTTCCATGTGTGGCGGACGTCCATGTCATGGATGCCATGTCTGTCAGCCTGCTCATCCAGGAAGTCAAACATGTATTTAATTGCGAGAGGCAGAGCAGTGCCTCGACACACAGTGCTGAACAGGGTCTCAAATAAATCGTCCACAAACTTCTGCAGCGTTCCCTGAAAAGTAACAGAATGGAGATTTGCTCTGTTTTTTGTGAATATTTTGTTTGTTGTTTTTACAAATGATGACGTTTCCTACCACAGACATCTACATTAAGTTAATTCGTTAATTTCTCTAGGAATGGATGTGTCACTTTTCCTGTGGTGCAAAGGACTTTGAGTGGTCATGAAAACTTCAAAATCACCAAATAAAGGCCTCCGAGTACAAATGTAATTCTCCATGTTTGTTTTTTTCTATTCACCGTTACCACAGTTTGCAGCATGTGTTATGTGGTACCTTTGTTGCTAGTAGCCGTGTCAGGTAAATCTCAGACACCATCTTGCTGCCTCGCTCGCCCTCTTTCTGGTCCCCGTGGTCATGGTTCTTGACTAAGTGCCAAACTTTGACACCACTCTCCAGGTCGGGGGTCAGCATAGGCACACGGGAGTGGGGGCTGTCAGGGCTGGTGGGGGTGGAACGGAACGATACATCCACACCTAGATGGTTAAAGAGTAGATGATAAAGAAAAATGCACAATTTCTAAAATATTTCAGTTTGTAAATGTACATTATATATCTGATAATCACTCTATTAGACTGGAGCACAAACAATGAGAACGTCACATTGGTTTCTCAGGTCTAAATAAGTGGTTGACAGTTTTCGTTGTAATCTGGAAGTGAGCAGGTGGGCTGTGTGTGTTTTGACTGTATAATCAGGTGCTGTCATTATTTCATCGGTCGTCATAGTAATGATGCAGACATACACTCATTCATTAAAGAGATGGTTTCTATGGTTCTCGCTTTCTGCCACTAAGTGTTTTGTGTTTTCAGCTTCTCGACTTACAGCGTGGCATCGCTTGAAGTTCTTGTGTTTTTAAAAGGAATATATTAAACCCAACGACAAACACTTATGTAAAGTGCATGATTTTATTGACGTTAAGATCAGGTCAGCTTGTGTTATACCTACTGTATAGAAACGTAAAGTGAAAAGACAATTCCATGTCAGCTTATATATAAAACCTAATAAACAACATACTTGATTTGCTTTTGTAAATGCAGAATATTTCTTGAATATTTTTTCTAGACTATCATGCTTCCTTTATTTAACATGCCTTCTAACAGTGTCAACTAATGTGCTTTACAGCAGATTGATAAGTGACAGAAACAGATGGTGCATCACTACTGTGAGGTGGATGAATATTAAGTATTTGAATTTCCTAAGCAGTACTAACCATATCTGCTGATACTGCGTGGGAAGCTGGCTGAAGAGGGAATGTTGAAAGAGGACATCTGTTTGGGCACCAAGGCCACCACACAGCGATCAGATACCTGAAAAACAAAGGTAGAGCCTTGTGAATTTTTTGCTATCAGCTGTTGGTCAAAAGTAATCATGGCAGGAATTCCAAATATTTTTTGAGCTTCAAACCAAGAGCCAAGGATTTTCAGAATTATGACGGAAAGGTTTTGAATGTCCTCTGTGGGCTTTGTAAATTTATAAAAGACAGGCTTTTAGTTCAACTGCAGTCTCCTGTAAAAACCCACTATCATCAGATAGATGAAAATAAAAGGCAGCACAGCATCTACTGGAACAGCTTTATATTACTGTACCAAATATAAATGGCAGGAGAACTCAACACACTGCAGATGCTACAAACACCCAAATAAAGAAATACTCTGCAAGTAGCCCAAACAATGACCAAACTAAAAAATTGATGGATTCAGCAAAGACATGCATTGTGTTGTAAACCAAAGTAATTCCAACCATGATGTTTCTGCAGCCCCAGGAAACACTTTTACCGTTGCTACACAGTGCCTTTCTATATCATATATTTGGAGGTGTAGTATTTGCAGCCCTTTCTGTATTTGTAGTTGAGTTCAGGTCCTTTCTTATTTAAGTAGGTGCTGATCATAACTAAATGCATGAAAGGTTTTTTCTAAACTCTCACATCAATACTTAACTCAACATTGCCCTCCAGTGATGCTCATGGTAACTTAGCTTAATCTTTTGCAGCATGTAAGTAAAGTGAAATATTTATGTAATAGACTGCTAAATGTTTTCACATAACAATACAGGCACTTTTTTCTAGTGTCGGTCCTAGATCCTGTCTGTGGAACAGCACTGGGGAAATGCTTAATATTGTAGCTCTGCTCTATGAGCTATGATGAAGACCGGTCATCCGCAGTATGAGAGAAATTCCACATTCAGACTTAGCTTTGCACTATTCTGCAAAAGCTGCATTATAGCGAATACCAAATTCAGCTTAGCGACAAAACATGCATTTCCTAGCTGGTCGAAAGATTAAAAATGAAAGAGCTAAATTGTTTATCTCCTCTAGAGATAAGACAGAATGCATTCTCTCCTCTCAAAACATACTTTTAGTGCAGAAAACGTGGCTTTTCTTTGTCTTTACTGGTCTCTGTGTTTTTAGAAAAGTATGTTTTCTCTGTGCATGGTACAGTTGGCCCAAAGCTGACAGTGTAGATGAACATTTGACTGACAAAGGAACAGGATGACTCATCTGAGGTTAGTGACCTGTGTAGTCGCATTTATGAGCTGGGAAGGAAAAAAAAGTGTTGTAAAGAGACGGGCACACAAGTGCATGTTTGGTTGACTAAGTGTGTTTGTGACCACGAGGTTGGAAAAAAATGTAGGCAGTGATGAGGTGAGTGAGATGAATGTAAATGAGTAATACTTTGCCCTTCATCAACAATATCTAGTGAGCAACTGAGTAATCCGTCTGAAAAATTCAGACTTTCCAGGTATAAAATTGCAATCGTTTTTTACAAGCTTTGAGGTAATTAGAGCTGAAGTAAAGCGTCAGTCGACAGACGTTAATTTTAAAAATGTTTGAGTCACTAAAATGTCAAACATTTCCACCGTCTTTTTTCACATGTGAGGGTTTTTTTTGCTTTTGCTTTTATTGCACTTAGTATTGGTTCAGGCTGGATATAAAGTCAATCTCCAAACCCAATATCCCAGCAAATAAGCTGATAACAGTTGATCTCAGTGACAGCCGACACCAACTGATTGCTCGAATGATACCCGGCTACTCATCCATTATTTTATAGGGTAGGATTTTTTTTGTTGCTATCCTTCTGTAAGCTGCTTTACAACCCACCCCCACCCCACATCCTTCTATTCATGCAGCATTTGCCTAAATCATTGTAATATATGTTGACATGATATGCATTGATGCTTTTTTATGTTTTCTTACTGCTTCTCTCCCTGTCTCAGGCTTGTATGCTTTGGGGAACACTAGGACATACACATGCCTCACTCTGTATTATAAACCAAGCTGCCTCCCAGTTTGGTGGTCTGCTTAAGCTGCAAAAATTCCCATCTATCTCTGTGCTAAATTGCTGACCCTCTTCCCCTTTACCAATCCATATATTTACACATCACTTAACTTTGGAGAGTGGAGTCTGAACGCCAAAGTCTAACTATATTCTGCTGTTGTAATAAATCATTCATTTCAGATGTGGGTTATCTGATTGGAATCCGTTCTATCTACTCTACCGTTGGTCGGAGAAACAAGCAAGTTTTAGCATATCACCTTGATTATAAGGCACTGTAATGGGCGCAAATAACTGAATTATTCATAAACTCAAAAATCGTGGTATGATTGTTATTAACAGACCTGGTAGTGCATGAGGGTGTTGAGTCTCTTCCAGTCGCTCTCTATCTTTGTTGTGATGTCCTCATCCTGCAGAACCACACGAGCTGTTCTGCCCTGCCGCCACTCTGTAGGAAAATACAATCAATAATAAATGTGTGACATATGGCACTTTGAGGAATGTTGGTATCCCAAGTTTTTGACAGTTACATATTGTCAAATGTCGATCATTTGTCTGCCCCTTGGCGCTGCAGTTGAGGTCATGTTATCCTTTTGCACTATATTTTATTCTTTGAAACTCTGCAAGTTGTCAAGTGTAGCAACCAAAGTGTCACCAAGACAGCTTCCTGTGCATTTCTACTTGACAATTAAAGTGATTGTGATTCTGTGAACAAAATAAAAATGACAGTGTCTTCACAGAGCTTTAAGCTGCCCAAAGCAACAAAGAGAAACTGATCCTCTCCAAATCCCTAGCCTGGAAAAGCCCCTTAGGGTATAACACTACAAGCCCAAAGCACGATCAGCCACTACCTACAAGTTATCTTATTTACTGCCTTTGAAGGTGCATGTCAGTTGGATTTGTGCCGAGTCATTCGGTATTGGATGACATGTTGTGGGCGTAAGCCTAGGTGTAGGTGCACTGTCAGAACGGTTTAACGTCAGTGTTAGAGTGTTGTTCTGATTAGGGCTGTAAACAGGTAAGGGGGGGTGGGGGGGAGTCTTGACGAAACTGATGTGGAGCCCTTTCTAGATGTCATATTTGGTATTTGGTATATTGTCATTTGGCACGCTCGATTTCTGCTCTGTTTTCCCCAGCTGTCATTATTCCTCATGTGATGTGCCACAGAAATAGTGCAATCTTAGTTTTGCCCCAAAATATATAACACAATTACTGTACGGAAATTGTTCCTTCACAATGGGATTGCACTCTGTGCAGCCTCACCTAGATCCATGTCTGTAGCCCGTGGCCGCTGTGAGTACGGCATGTTCTTGTACACTGCATCCAGGATCTTCTCCTTTACCTGGGTAATGGTGTCACAGTTGAGCACCTTGACAGGGATTTCTGGGCTGTTCTCATTGTCGGGGTTCACACAGCTCAGCGTCTGGAGATCCAGGATAGAGAGAAGGGGGGAAGAAAAGGAAGAAGGCAGAGAGAAATGTGTTGATTGATACGGAAGTCCTTTCATTACCTGCTCTTCACCAAACTGTCCTGGTGGAGAGCATCTTGGCCAGAAATGTAATTTCACACCTCCAGGATGTGCTTGTGCAGCTCTGGCAGGGGCATTAAACAAGTAATGAGACACAGACTCTCAGAATCTCCGACATGGCGATCAGAGAGGTGTCATCCTGTCGCTGGCTGGCTCTGCCATGCAGCTAAAGCCTGAGGGGGAACCTATTCTGATGGGGCGCTGGAGGAACCCAGCTGGCTTCATTTCAAAAGAAATGTAAAAGAAAGAGACATGTTGCATTATCCAGGTAGTCTTACCTCGTGAATGTACTGGTTTAGCACATGACGGTTAAGCTTATATAGACTCAGTCTAATATTTGTAATTGTAAAGGTAGCTAATATAATACTTTTTTTTCACTAATTTGGGTGAACGATGTCCAGTGGAAACAGTATTTGATTAAAAAGGATATTTGTTGTATGGGGTTTTGAGGCAAGTGTGTGAACCTCTTTAAAAATGGAATTTCGAAAATGTTTTGTCTAATTTTAAGCTTAACGAAATGGGCATCTGGCTATGCAAGAATGTTTATTTCATTTTATCAAAGGTATGCAAACATTCAAAGCAATCATCAAATTATAACCACAGCCTTGGCATATTCAACATTTCTGGGGATCTGTCAAGGCACTTTGCCAAGAGATGTGCAAAAATTAAAGCAGACAAAAGGTAGAGAGTTTTTTGTTTCTCTCTCTCTATCCATGTCTTTGTGACTCACCAGCGTCTTGTATTCAATCTGCTGGCGGATGAGTTTGTCTTCACTCAGGGAATAGCGTGCCTCTCCTGTGATGGAGTCTATGGGTCCTTTCTCCATTTGCTGTTTGATGGCACAGAACAGCATGAAGAGAGGCTCGCCAGCACACTCCTTTGTTTTGGAAAAGAACCCAGGGATTAGGTTGAAAGGTGGGAGAAAGGAAAAGAAGACATAAAAAAAAAGTAGTGAAGGGAAGGATGGAAATCAGTATTCATCAGCAGAGGTGATGAGACTGAGTAACTGGAGCATGACACATCAAACATAATAAAATTGAGCTTTTATACAAAGCTGTAGACATGTTTGACCTCGCAGGTAACCATTATCCTTCCAGGGTGTTGTTAGAACACATCGATATTAGGCATTTAAAATCACAGCCGCAACACAAACATGCACAGCAGTCTATTTCAGAATCAATGCAAATAACTTTAAGCGAAACCATAGTAGCTCTCAACATCTTAGCAGTGAGATGTGAGAAGGATTTCGTTTTACCTTGAGAAATTTGTGGAGCAAGAAAGCAAACCAGTTTGTCAGCATCTTCTCTGCCACTGACTCTGTTCTGTAAGACAAAGAGAGAGTGTACTCATTTATTAGCAAAGGCACCCCTCTGAGAGCTGGAGTGGTCTGATTATTCTTTATAATTTAAGACGTAGATGAGCCTGGCATTGTTGAAACCAAAGAAAAATTTAACAAGGAGAGTTCTGATGATATAGCCGCTTGATCTCGAAGGACCCAGACTCCAGCAGACTTTAGGTTAAGTGCTGCTAGTGCCCAGCATTTTTGGGTCATGACATAATTGCTTAGAGACAGGTTTGATGGCCACTTTGAGTCACTCTGTTTCTTCCTTGCAGTGTCTGCACTTAGCTACTTTACATGAGTCCACATGGGTAAAAAATTTATGATTTACTGTCATATATTCTAACTAAATATGTAAAAAAAAATATTTCTGTGACAATTTTTAAATCCGATCCAAGGCCTACAGCATTTTAGCTACAAATTCCATGTCCTAAACCTGTCGCACTTTTCTTTTGTTCTTACCCAGATTTCAATCTTAACCTGCACTGAATCAACTGTTGACGGCGTCCCATTAAACTTTAGAGTGCTTCCGCAAGAGCTGCATGTTTGGGCTAACAAGTTCTTGTTGTACCAGCTCCCATGTGAACTCATCCTTATATTTAATGAGTGTGCGTCAGATTGTGAGAGCAACCCCCCCACCCCCCCACCCCTTTTTTTTAAGACCTCATGAAACATTCAGTAGGCCGGTCTCAGCACTGGGAAAACAATCGGCAGATAACCAGAGGTGGAGGAAAAAGGGAGAGAGGCGAGAGAAGGGAGGAAGAGGAGAGGTGATGGGGAAAGAAATGTGAGCTACAGCTGAATGTTTCATGAGTGGCACACAGAAGATAAGTCAGACTGACAACAACTCTGCTGCCGCTGCACTCACTCTTCCCCATTAGGTTCTCCTCCTCTGCCAGTCCCTCCCACTCTCTATCACTTTTAACACTCCTGTCTTTCACCTGTCTGCTCAGGCATCCTGTTTCTCAGACTCATAGCGGATGTTTCAC
Source organism: Haplochromis burtoni (assembly GCF_018398535.1). Classification (NCBI taxonomy): domain Eukaryota; kingdom Metazoa; phylum Chordata; class Actinopteri; order Cichliformes; family Cichlidae; genus Haplochromis; species Haplochromis burtoni. The sequence goes on along the minus strand of NW_024582387.1, from coordinate 2,304,449 downwards.
ACTGCTGCACAAAACAAAGCTGTACAAAGGTGGGCTTCCCGTTACTGGCCTAGTTATTCAACCATCAGAAGTGCAGCAACTGGGCCGGAAAGAACAATGCACAAAGGAATTATCTATTCCAAAAGATAAGCAGCATTGATCAGAATTGGTCGGGTTTGTGACCGAAAAAATCTCTAGTTTTAATCCTCTCACCACAGAGAAAAAAGGGAGTCCAGTGTTGCGAAACTGAATGATGTACCCGACATGACCTCCCAACCGAAATTTAATGGGCTTTTCAAATTTCTGACTTTCTTGCATGTCTAGCTTTTAGGGACTTTCTTTAAACATTTTGGAGAACAACTGATTTCTTCTTTTCTGCAAGCACAGCTGAGATCTGATTAGAGATCTAAATTCTGCTTTGTCCACAAAAGCCACAGGACTGTGGCTCAGTAGGACCACTCTCTCTGATATCAATTTAAATAAATGAATTCATGTTCTGTTCTGTCCTGCAGTTTTACCTTAAATTTATGCGTCTTACATTTTACCAAAGAACTGGAAATGAAAGTTTTCAGCTGACAAAAAATAACTCGGTATGTTACACAGCTTTTTGTTAATTGGGTTTTAGCACTGTGAATGATTCTGCTTACCTGCGGAGGAGTAGTTTGGGGTGGTTCTTGCTCTCCAGATTGCGTTCTATAAGATCTGAGAGCAGATGTTTCAGGATGTCTGTGGCGTACTCCAGCCGTCCCTGCAGAGCGGTCATGATGAGCGAGGCAACGTAGCCGCGGTCACGCATGGAGAAGGAGCGCTGCAGCTCCAGTGTGCGTATGAATGTCAGCAGGAAAACCTTATTATTCACCAGCTGAGCAAATTGCTTCAAGGCTTTCTCCACATTCGCCTGTCCGCTCCCTGGCACCTGCACGCATCATGCATTTTTGCACACACAGAAAGGTGAGTGCGCTCATTAGATGGTACACACTCATGGATGAGTTATAACAGAAATACAGACCAGAGTAGAAATTCTCCCCTTCAAAGGGTCGGTACAAACCAGAATTACTGGTGTTGCTAAAGCCTTTGCCTAGAAGTGAGTGAAGGTTATGCAAATGCGTAGAGAACTGCCCCACCCTTAAAAGTGTAGATTTAAAGGAATATATAAAAAATAATAAAAACCTTTTTTGCACTAAATAAAGAACCTTTGTTATGTGTCAAGTGCAATCAGAGGATTTCTAAAGAGTTAATTGGTTCTTAAGAAGTGCTATAATTTGTACCCTAATAATATCTTGATTAAACTATCTTTAATTGGTAACATCAGCCTTGACCTTTACATTCCAAGCTTCTTCTTCTTTTTTTACACAAAAAAATTAAAAGCCAAATACTTTTTTTTCCTCCAGATTTTCTTAAAAACTGAATAGAGAATGCCTCAAAATTTAAATAATTTGCCTATCCTTTGAGACAATAATGAAAACACTTCTTTCAAATACATTTTAAGAAACAGAAATGACTTCAAACCCAGTAGAAGGCTCAGAGATTAATGGAAGCAAAAAATTCCCAGTATGAGCTGCAGTCAAAAACTCAAATTAAAAACATTATTAAAATTTGGCTATAAGGACACTTCTTGTGAAGGTCTGCACCATTGACAGCTTTGCAGCTGTTTTACAGTAGATTTCCTCCTTGAAGTCCCTTTCTGTCCACTTATGTGCAGGGACCTCGAACTCGAAAGCAAAAATCTACTTCTCTGCAAAACTGACTCAACCTTTATGTCAAGGATAATTACTGGTGGTGAGTTTGGTCTCCACAGTGCCCAAGCTAGAAGAAGGCGCCCCAGGTTAGGAGTGGCACCAGTCAATTGTAAAGCCACAGTCTCCACTCAAACTGCTTCCCATTCTCTTCCCGAAAATGGAAATCAAGTTGCATGGTTGGTGTTTTGACACAGTGGAGCAGATTCAGCAGGCATTACAAATGTGCAAGTTCAAGTGGTCTGAACAGCCCTACCGGTCAGGGATGTGAAAATAGCAGGAGCACTGGAAGTGACCTTGAAATAGAGTGCAGTCAAATTTTAATCAGGTATATTCTTTTGCTTTTTATGGGCAGCGGCCCAAAACTTTTTGACCTCAAACTGATGTGAATATTCCCACAGACAGTTTGACAGCTTTGGCCAAAAAGCCAGTAGCAATTATTTTTGGAGTATACTGAAGCTTTAAGGTCAAGACGTCAGAAAAATGGTTGACACTGCATTCAAGTGTTGCAGCCTCTTCTTCAAAGGTTCCTCACCTCCAGTTCTCTGAGGACAGGATGATCATCTATACCGGGGAAGAGAACTCTCATGGCATAAGTGCGATAATCCAAGTAGGGAATGCCGGCTCTGTCCAGATCACTGGTTAATTCATTGATGTCAGTCTGTAGTTCTGCAAAGGCTGCACATGACACATGTATAAAATGTTTTGCCCAACATTTTAGTAGTGTAAGACAGTAATTCCAAATAAAAAACTTTTACATTTGCATCTTTGAAATTTGATATCTATAGCTTGAATATTAACTATAATTTTGCTCATCTTTTAATTAAGCCACCTTATATAGTGCTGTGAAAAAGCATATGCCTAGTTTTTTGGGGTTTTCAGGTTTCAGTTTTCAGTTTTATTTGTCATATGCAAGTTAGCACAGGGTCAACATTGCAATGAAATGTGTTTGACAAGCAGCAGTCACTCAGCAGCATGGTACAGTAGAAGAAAATATAATAAAATATAATAAAAAAATAAAAAAATAAATAGAAAAATAGTAAAGAGCAAAATATTAGAGAAACGTGGTAAAAGAGAAAAGATGACTAAATATATATGTATCTATAAATATAAATATATGTACACTAGTGATTAAATAAGAAAATCTTGAAAAGAAATATGACGGGGGGCAGATGGGATATTGTTTTATATGCATATTTGTCGTATTTACATGTTTCAGATCAGACAAGCTTTATTGTTAGCCTAAGATGATCCGAGTTAATACAAAATGCAGTTTTCAAATGAGTCATTTTTAAGGGAAAAAGTTATCCACAGAATATTTTCCTAAAAGTTTTGGAGATCATCCGGATGTTTTCTGGCAGATATGTCTTTGTTCTTTTTGGTTGTCAGTGGTTTTCAACTTGGAGGTCTCCTATGAATGCCATTTTTGCCCAGTCTCTTTCTTATTTTTGAATCATTAATTAATGACCTCAACTGAGGCAAGAGAGGCCTGCAGGTCTTTACATGCTGTCTGGGTTCTTTTGTGACCTCTTGGACAAGTCATCAATGCGTTCTTCCATGTTCTCACTCTGGTTCAGTTGAGCCCCAAAGCCTTAGAAATGCTTTTGTAACCCTTTTTAGACTGATGTCAGTGACTCTGTTTCTCATTTTTCTTTCGATTGTGGCATGATGTGTTTCTTTTTGTGATCTTTTAGCACATTCAATTTGTCAGAAAGAGTCCTGTCAAGGCTGAGTGTAGCTAGTAAAATTGAAGTCAGCTTTTCACAAAATGTGGTTAATCACAGCTAATTCACGATTTAACAAAGAGGGAGGATTACGTTTTTCACACCTCAGGTTATCTGAGCTCTGATCTGAAACATGTGTGACAAATATGCAATAAAATAAGAAATCAGGAAGCGGGCAAATGCTTTTTCACAGCACTGTAAATCATTTTGTACACATAATTCTGACATAAGCTTTTAAAAGAATATAATGCAATTATACATTTCATGTTAATTTGGGAATATGATTGAGCGGATTTAAGATATTTTTATCTTTTAGTTCGTACTGACCCTCTTTGCACTCCAGAGCCACTCTGGATTCCAGATTGTCCATCTGCATCTGCAGGCGCTTCAAAGTGAGGTCATTCTCATGTGACTTCCGCCTGTAGGCCAGCAGAACTATTACAACGATGATGAGGAGCAGCCCTCCTCCAGCTGTGATACTGAGGATAGCAGGAAGGGTGAGCAGGCTGTCGGATCGGATGTGAACCTCTCCTGGAGAGATGTGGAGTCCGCCGACTTGAACCTGAATAATTGCACAATAAAATTGAAAGATTTAAAGATTTTCAATAAAATCTTTAAAACATGTTCAAAAAAAGGCAAAGCCAAAAAATAAATAAATAAAATGATCACATCAAATTTTAAAGATTTGCCTGTATAGTTGCCTTTGAATAAACTAATATCCAGGCACACACACTTACTTTTCTTTTAATAGCTCTACTGTCAATACTTGCAAGAGTGCATGTCAATAATTGTAGAAGGCAATGTTCTCTACTTTGGAACCTACTAGACCATGAGTGACAAACAATGACAGAAAGCCAACAACTAAGTGAAAGCCTGTCAATGACCCACAAATACAGACAAGCACTGACCTGCAGAGAGTGACCCACATTCATGCAGACAGGGAAACAGATGGACAGACAGACAGAGAATTGCCGGATAGGCACAGAGTTGAAACTGACCAGGACTTTGTGTTGCCCGGTGAGGTTTGGTGGCTCACAGAGTAACTGAGTGTCCGACACAGTAAGAGAACAAGGTGTATCCCCGATCAGCACCGTGTAGTTGAGCCTAGCTCCACCAGATGCAGATGGCACCAGGTTACGTCCCTGCAACAAATAATATAAAATTTAAATATATCAAGCACATTTCACATTTTAAAACCAAACAGCTCAAACATTAAACCTAAACTCTGTACTGAGAATCTTAAAAAACAATATTTGTTTGATCTAAGAGATCCAATTAAAAACATGATTCTGTGCATGAACTATTTGACCAGACAAGCAACTGTTCACCAGAAAAATAGTATGCTTTAGCATCATTCAATGTTTATGCATCAGTGGAGTTAGTGTAAACAGCTATAAGGGCATTCACAGAGCACATCACCTGCCAGGGCCTAGGCGCTACTTTGCAAGTTTGCAAAGAACCAAAAGTTAATTGGTTTTTCTGGTCCCCATTCTGCACCTTTCCACCAAGTTTTATGAAATTCAGCTTGGGTAGTTTTTGCATATTCTTGCTGAGAGACAAAACAAACAGCACTGATCACATCCCTTTGCCTTGGCTTTTGTCTTGCGAAGAAGGCTTTCTGTCAGTTTCTGTACTGCACTGCGGACTGCCACAGAGTCTATTTTTTTTTTTTTTGCAAGAAAGCTGCTAAATTATTTTAGCTAACAAAGGCAGATTACTTCAAGACACAAACCAATATGCCATGCTGTTCTCTCTTGGCAAACGTAGCTAAAGATTTAACTTCCTTGCAGTGGCACATGAAAGTGAAGGGAAGAAAAGTAAGGCAGAAAAAAATTATTTTAAAAAGTACAAAAGAAGTGTTGTCCGTTCTTTGACAGGAAGCATTTGAGTTCACAGGGAGAAGAACATCAGACAGAAAAAGTCAGCAGTTATGTCCACCGTGGTCTGAAATATTTATTAAAAAGGCATAAAAATTAATGGGGAAACAGAGGGGTTGATGTGTGTGGAAGAAATAAAATCTGATCAAATGGGATAAGATTTTTTTGATCACTGAATCGAGCAACAGACTATTTATAGCACTGAGCATAAGGATAGAATTACATTAGGTTATGTGTACTGAAGATAAAACAAATGCTGTTATGAAAGCCACTTACTGTTTTTAAGGTTTTGCCTTACTCTGAAATGGGAACTGAAACTAGACTCATTTCTGGGAAGCTCTCCATCAACTTACTTTGAGTATGATGGGAGCTCCAGGTTTCTGCTCCAAAACACCCGAAAGGCTGAGGGGCTCCAGGTAAGGATTGGGGTAGTAGACAAAGCTTGTGTTGTTATAGGTGAGCAGAGCTTGGACATTGTTGAAGACAAATCCAAACTCATCCACATGTTTCACTGTCTCATGGTCTGTGGTGTACTCCACCTTCAGAGATGGAGCGAAGCAGCTGATGGTGGTTGTGTTCAGAACTTTGCACACCTGGAGAAGAATCAGATCAGGTTTTTTAAGTTACACCACATTATCCACAACCTGACAATGTAGTGAGTGTATTATGATATACAAGTTTTCTATCTTCCAGTAATTATTCATTTAACCTCAAAGGAAAATTAAGTACAGCAATTAATGAAGCACCACTTGTAGTTTTTATATATGTAGGAACCATTTTTGCTAAATAGATCTGAACAGATGTCTCACTTCGTGCCCAAATGTTATACTACTAATAACTATCCTGTTATTTCGAACATCCAGATGTTAGACCCTTTAAAATCCTATTCAACTTGCATATTAACAGAATCATATCTACTAGAATCTGTTTCATATTAAGCCAATCACTCGATTACGAGAGTGCAATTCTGTGGGCTTTTTCGCCCCTATACTTCTTCAAAGTCTCCTTTAAAAATGAGCTGTCCCTTTAAATTTCACCAGCTTGACACCAGTTTCTAGTTAGCTTTAGTCAGATCTAGTTTTGCACAGAAAGCTATTTGAAGTAAATTAAATGCTTTTGTGATTCTTAACATTTTCAAGTAATTCCAGTTATGTTTTCGAGATATGTGTGATAAAGATGCTGCCCTCATTAAATTCACCAGTGACCCTTTTCTAGCAGCCGTTTCGGGTTAAAGTTCAACTTTAATCCCTTCAGATCTCAGCTTTGCCAGTAACACTGTCGAACATGCAGCTTTAATTGACTGGCTGAAAATTTGGGCTGGCATCGTTAACACATCATTTAATTGGCTCTGGGCAAACTTCTCACATACAACATGTTCCACATAAAAACACCCTAATTTATCAAACACAAAAACTGAAGGTCCTTGTTTTCTCTTACATTCGTGCAAGCAAATAATGCCATCATTCTCTCTCTGGCATCTCTGCAATAGTTATCTTTTCTGCCAGGGTGCAGTCCTAAAGCAAATCCATGACTAGTAAGAAGTGGAAAACTTGCTCCCAAAGGACCCTGGTCTTTTGCCAACAGGGTCCCAACACTTTATAACAATCAATCACTTTGAGCGACCTGCCTGAGCAGTTCAGGCGAGCAGAATTAGCTCCATAAATCACCTCCAAAAGTGAGTTGTTCATCCATATCATTTTTTAAATCTTCTTTTGGAATGATCCTTTATGTAAACCTGTTCTCACTTCCTTTTTCCTCCCCAAACCTCTTCCTCTTCAATCACATTATAAAAATGATTATACTACAGCACTGAATCTGTCTAAACACAATCATAACAAATCACAGATTTAGAGTAAATTTATTGACGTATGCTTTTTAAAAACTAAATATAACTATAAATCAGCAGTTTTTACACTCACATTGACAGATTCATGTCCAGCATATTTGACTCTGACGCGTGGTTCCTGAACTACATCCAGATTGGTGCCAGTCACGGTCAGAGTGGTGTGTCCACTGTTTAGAAGAAAGAAATACATATTTATTGTTCAAACAAGCACATACGTGCACAATGCTCTCAAAGCAACCTGCTGAAATGCTGCTGCTTTTTCATCATGATTTAAATTAGAATGATAACCACAGAGACATCTGTGTTTTTAAACATTTCCCAGAAAACCTGCATTAATGCAGGCTTGAGGAGGAATAGCTGGGATGGTAGCTCAGGCTTTGTTATTGGACAGATCAAATGGAGAACCAGCTGGCTGCTATTTTATATTCATCCATAACTGCGAGACTGGCATAGCACGAATACAGGTGCTGCTTGTTTACATATCTGCGCTAGATGTGATTAAAATAAACAACACGCTCTAATCTCTGAATAACCTGAACTGCAGTGCGAGCTTAGAAAAATGTGGAAGTAGAAAGTCGGAAAAGTGAGACAAAGAGGTCAAAATACAGGAGAGGTGGAAAAATGCTTAAAAAACTGGTCGGTCAAGTCAGCCTGACAGAGTGCCAATCCTTCTCTTCTCACACTTCAAAGGCTACCTAAGCTTGTAGTGCCTCATAGTGGGAATGCAGATTCATGATGAGGGCTCTTGATTGCAGCTCCACAAAGCTCCTCCTGTCACTAGGCTGAGGGCCAGGGTGTCTCTCTGAAGTCTAATCTGCAGGGACGTAGTGCCGAGTAATCCCACCCTAACTCAAATTAAGTGCCATCTTTTATTTAGCAGAGTCCAGGTAGTGCACCCTTCAACTACGATACAAATGTTCACGTAGCAGGTTCATTATTGTAATATTAACTGCATAGAACTCATTCATGTAGAATCGTGAATATTTGAGTCAAAGATGGTTTGTTTGGGGGTTTTTTTCGACTATGATTGTTTATATAGATAACAATGTTGTGGCTAGTGACTTGATAATATCTCTGCAACCCTGACAGTATTGCCAAACTCTCAGATTTCCTAAGAGACTTTCTATGAAGAGCTGTATTATTAATCCCATTGTACCGAAACTGGCTTCAATTCACGGAGGAGTTGTTTGTGAGATAATCCTCAATATATAGGAGTAAATGGAGCTTAACACCTAAATTACCTGCTTCTTGACAAAGAAAGCCAATGCCACATTACTTTGGTCAGAAATGATTAGTTTTAACAAATAATGTAGGGTGCCCTGTTTCTTTGGGTATTAAAAGGGTAGCTGTTCTCTAGCTGTCTAAATTGTCCTCTACGCCCTGGTTAGAGGACTAAAGGACCACTACTCCTCCATTGCCAAAAGAAATGGGAGGACTAGGGCCAAGTGATGGGCCAAGAGGGATTGGGCTTTAGTCAATGAACACTGAAGCTTATCTGTGCAGTGCAGTCCTGGAACAACATCTGTATTTCATAATATTGTGTTGTTGTCTTGGACTTCTTTATGTTGAGAAGTGTTTTTATTTTTTATCCTTTCAGGTTACGTGCATGAGGGGGCCAGAACATTTGAAACGGCTCTCGGTATAAACCAGCACAAAACTATTACTGTTACCACGGTCCATATAATTAAATTAACACCTCTGTGACAGCATCAATAAAAACTGAACATTATAGCCTTCGTAAAAAGGAAACTTTATGGGAATTGTACCCATTTTTTGAGAAAAGTGAATCACACATAGTACAAGTTTTTCTGTGCCACTGACTTTACACATAGATTCACAACTTGTGTGTGGGTGTTGATTTAATCTAAATGAAGTATTGGATATTTATGACAGAAAACAGTTAAACATGAAGTGCATGAAGTCCTCTTTCACACATGCATCATCTGCAACACATTTTGCAACATGAAAACTGTCACTTGCAAGATGAGATCATTTGCACTTTTTAAATTGTGACACGTTCCTATGATTAGGCTAGTAACAGCGTTTATTCAGTACTTAATTTTTTTATGTTACCTGGTAATGCTCCACAGGGGCTCAATGCGCTGTACTGTGGGGTCTTCTATGTACTCAAAGGTCAGACTTCCAGGAACCTTGGCGCGGTCAACACTCAAACTGACTTGCACTGGCCCCGCTCCAGTCACCGATGGAGCAGAGAAGCACACAATCTCTGACTTGGTCCTCCTGGTGAGATTACCAAAGGAGAGATTTATTCATGCCTTTGATTGTGACTGCCCACTCAGTGCTGCAGTGGCAGACTTCACGTCACTATGAGCCATGCGCATTACGGTGAGAGGAGAGGATTCATTATAGTCTGTCCCATCTCTTCCTCGTTACAGACACATTAGGGATGGAACACTGTAATTAGAGGGTGCTCAAATTAATGGCTTCCTTGCCTCACCCACCTGACTGCTACAATGTGAGGCATTTTGAACTTTAAATAGATATCTATAAATACACAGAGAACAAAACTTACTACAGTGAGTTTCATCATCTCCTCACTAATTATCAAAGACTTTTAATTTAACGCACAGACACATAATTGTATCAAAGGTGTGCTTTTTTAAAAGAGTGACCTCATACAGTTTTTAATTGATATTAGTGAAGGCTAAATCTTTAATATTGTGCAGAGGCAATCTAAATTTAGTGCTTGTGAGTCAGGAATCATTTTTAATGTGAGATTAAGATGATGTCAAGGGGTTATATTACTCACCTGTATAGCTCACATGTCTGATTACCAAAGTACACATTAACGGTACTGCCAGCTCCTAGATTCTCCCCGACTACAGTGACCTTGGTGCCCCCAGATTCAGGTCCTCGGCCTGGAGTCAGTGCCAACATTGCAGGGGTCTTTGGAAGAAAAAGAAAATCATTCATGTTTCATTTAGCATACGTGCCAACGCAGAATACAATATGTCTTCTTAACTGTGTGATTCTGATAAACCCTGTTCTTCCAGCCTTGGCTCAGTAATTCTCTGTAGAACTAAAAAGTTAAGAGCAAAATTGTTATAAAAGGTAGACCAAGGTCTAATAATTTATTGACTATCAAGGCTATAATTATTTTAAAAACGAGTAATACTACACCACATGCTCAGCAACAGAGCCCTCTTTGGGATAAGGTGCAATAAACCAGAACATTGTTTTCATCAGCCACTAACAAAAATACCACAGTTGAAAAGTCATTCCTAATTATTTTTTAAACTGTCTTGTGCACAGTCTGTGCTGCACTTAAAATGCATTGAGAGTGTTATTCTCTTCCTTGCCAGTTGATGATTGCAGTTGCCTGAACCGATTGAACTGGTTAGCTTTTACCTACAATCATACAAACACTTCGCGTTTATTTTGGAAAAAGTGGACAAGTTACACGTGTTTCAGTGTCAGTGTTACCACAAAGGAGTAGAGCTGGGAAGACTGTGCTCGTAGCTCTGGTCTACATTCGCCAACACACAGCATAACTGGACCTGGAGTACTTCCTTCAGGAGCTGCAGCCATCTCACACACAATCCTTTCAAGACAAAAAAGTAAAAAAACAAAACATGTATGTGGGTGCACAAAAACACAGGCATCGTGCATAATAGTAATAGCAGCATCCAGGCATACACACAGAAGAATCACTGCACTGCATCACATTTGTTATGAAGTGCACTGCCGGAAGATGGCCGGTGTGATTGAGGTAGACTTTCATGGAAGTTGTGGGTCAATACAGAAGCCCATCTTTCTTCTGAATGGGAAACCTATAACAGCAGTATAACTCAAATGATAAACTACCCCCTCCCCATCTCCAGCACGATTGCCACCCACCATTACCTCCGGTTACCATGACAACATAGTGGATTCTTCAATAAATCAGTATTGCCTGTCAGGTCAATAAGATAAAGTACGCCATGAATAAGTCATTATAGCAACTGACCCCACGCTGAAATTAATGGTAGTAACAGCTGTAATGCCATGTTTTAAAGCACTGTTTGTGCCAAATGAATGGCCCTGCCAAATGCACAGCTCTGCACAAGAAACTTGTCCTGCGATACAATAAGAGCACCCAATGAATCGTCCCTGCCCAGCCCTTCTATTCATACATCACGTGAGTTTTCCAATTTTCTGCTGGCATGTTTTTTTCCCTTTTTTTACCCCCCCTTCTTTAGAAGGATATAAATAAAGTCCCTGCAGCCTGAGCCCAATTGCATTACATGGCTGTGAGAGAAACACATGGCTAACAGATTGTCCCTCCAGTCAGCGACATGCAACGCATTTCAATTACAGCTGTGCCGACAGCCTTATAACGACAATGACACAAAGACTGTCTCTTCCTTTGGCTCTGACTGCACCAGAGCAATACAAAGACCCATGCACAATCCTACAACCTGATGAGGCATCACAGAGTATCCAGCTTATTCAGAATGTGCTAGTGTCTTTATGGGGAAAAAAAATATGTAGAAAGAAGGAGATAGGGAGAGTGCACGCATTTATTTAATAGTACTATATCAATACTATTTATTAGTACTGGAGGGGAGGAGTTTCTCTTACTGTTCTGCAGTGATGTATCCCTCCTCCTGTGGTGTGCACTGCACTCCTGCCACTTCCACGTTACCAACCAGCTCAGAGAAGGATAGACCAAGGTTCAAGCCCTGGATTGTCACCAGGGTGCCCCCTTCCAAAGGTCCAGCAACTGGGTTCACCTACATAGAAGAGAGGAATTAAATAAATTAAATAAATATTATAAAGCTTTATTCTTGGACATATTTTTTGAATAATTCTTGTATATTTCTTTCCACATAAATAATGTGCACTTCCATACTGGAAAAAAAAGATGCTATAAAGAGAGTTAAACTTGGCCAAACCCAAAAGAATTTCAATTATCATAAAATGCAAACACTTTAAGTTCTTACTAAAAATTTGGCTTTGAGCACTGCCTTAAAATATAGGCTTTTGACTATTTTGATCAAGAAATATTGTCCTATAATATGTGGAATAGTAGAATCACACTTTAAAAACTTAAAACTGGATCTGTGTAGCCTTTCTTTATTCTTGGGAAGCAAATATTAAGTAAATATACCATAAGTCTGTGTGTGAAATGCTCAGCTTTCATAGCAACTGGGTCTCTTCAGAAAACCTTGAAATCCACCATAATTCCAAGCAAACTTTAATGAATAATGCAGTGAATAACAAAGCCTTGAGAAAACCTATTCACAGCCCTTTCCAGTGTCAAGTTAACCATCCCAGCAGGAAACCTTTGGACCTACAGAACAGAACAGGAGCAATGCCGGAGCAACACTCCCTCCACTCCCAAGCAGCGCTCAGTAGTTGATTCATTCGGCTGCAGCTCCTTCAAAAACCCCAATAATGTGACAGGAACATCAAAGGCTCCCGGCTCTTTGAAGTGGAAGAGCCTTGCATCTCTGTGCCTGACCCACTGCGCCTCATTCAAGAGAATGAACAGGAGTTTGTGACATAAAAGATCCATCATCACTTTCTAAACAGACTGAATACGTTTAGCTGTCAAGCACTTAGGGTATTCAGCTGGTGTGGAACAAAATGTAAGATAGGCTCAGGTAAACAAGCACTTGGAAGAAAAACTGGAAGTTGGCCACAGAGAAAATTAGAGTTATTTATTGATATGTACAGTATGAACTACTTGTATTTGTTAAAAAGATGTCTGGCATGTGGTTTTCGGATAGTATTATGTACAGATAAAAGATGTGATTTCGGAAAGTAACTTCTCAAAATCTTCGAACAGAGTTAGACTTTTTTTGTCGCTCTAAGGTCTATCAACCTGTTTCTCTATGTCTCGCTTGCTGTAATGGCAAATAGAAGCAAAATCAGGTATTTTATTCACTATAATAACCTGGTTCAACTCAGTTTCTCTGACAGACCTGTTTTCAAACATGATAGTGATGGAGTTATTTTAATGCAATGAGTTCTTTTCTCTCTTTCCTTTGAATTTTAAAAAGAAATTAAATGGAACATTTACTTATAAATTGCTGGATCTTAGCACACAACTACTACAAATTTGTACCCAGATCCCAGAAACCACTTCTAAACTAACGTCCTTCTTAGCTAACCACTTAATTAACTACTTAGCTGTGTTTGCATTATTTGAATTCACCATATGCTTAAACTTGATGGCTCAATAGGATGACTCAGCAACAGACAACCCAAGTGCACTAATGAGCCACAGACCTCCGTAATGCGTGGGTTGGTGCATTTGACATTCCTGGCAGAAAGATCCAGCCAGCGGCTAGCGTAAGGGGAAATGGGAGGACAGTGCTGCTTCATGGTGCACCGGCCCTCACCGCTACACCAGCCACACTGGAACTTCCTCTCTGCCCGCAGACACATGCCACAGCTGTCCCGTAGGGCACTGCATTTGTAGAGATGCACTGTAGGATAACAGAGACAACAGTGTAACAATACTGTAATATATGAAAACCTATAAAATATACTGTACACGCACCAAAATTTAGACCAGCAGGGAGTGCAATTTGGTAAACTAAAAAATTTTATGAAATAACAAAAGAGAACACAAACTCAAACAGTTGGTTTTCACTGTCATCGCCACAAATAACTGCAAAGTCATCATGTGTATTCAATAAAAATAATTTAATAAGGCATGTTTATGCACATGGCCTATTTCAAGGATTAAGAAAAAGATCATGAGTAATCCAATAAACCCGTCTTTGAAGTTTGCCTTTTACATCCTTTCCAGTAAGTAACCTTTATTTATACCCATGTAAATGAACTTCCTTAAATAACAGCAAGGCCTGTTAAAATTCATGGCATGCATATATTTTGGTCAATGGGGATGTATTTAATGTACCACCCACCATGACAGCTGACAAGCACCTTTCCGTGCAGGATGATGGACAAGAAACCAAAAGCGGCAGTAAGAGCCAAGCTGAGCAAATATGAAAAATCATCCTTCACCCCTTCAGGTGTACAAGTGATTGGGTGCTCTTTGATAACACTCCCTGCTATTGTGAACTTTCTCTCAAGGCCCTTCAGGAGCCTTCAAGTGCTTTCTATGACCCATCTATACCCTGTAGATTGAGTGTTTTACACTTCTCTGGTATGGCAGTGATAGATGACAGAGGCACCTTTAATCTTCTCTGGATTGTCAATGATGAAATTGCCGTTCCATACAATGGAGAGGTCCACTGCCAGGTCACTGATCTTCACACCCTCGTACATGTACTGAAAAGCAGAAACCAAAAGTAAGAGAGTGTTCAGAATAGGGGGGAGAGGGGAATTCAAAGGGAGACAGGGCACAGAGTATAAAAAAGATGGAGAGAGACAGAGTAGGGAAAATGAGGGGATGAAAGGGCAGCAGCGAGACAATGCTTTTAACCATCTGTCATTTCTGCCATGGTTGTCTGCTCCTCTACTCTTTGACATGTAGGGACGCAAACCCAGGCTGGGGTGGCCGATCATCCACATCTGAAGAAAAATGGCCTTTTCATTCATTGTCACAGAGTGCCAAGGTGTGCTTTTCCATTGAAATTTAGCCTGTGATTTGTATTGTGTAAAAAATTGGGCAAGAAATATCCTGTGCTCCTCCATAACTTATGCCGTTCAAACTGAGATACGGTTTTGAGATACAGTCGTATAGTTGTGGTGTATTTCGTTTTTAACCATGCAACAATTTTCCCTTCTCTCCTTCGTTACTTCCCTGTTACTCCCCTTCTTTCTCTTACATGCTTTTCACAATTCCTTATCACTTTCCCTTTCCTCTACTTTTGCCTCGGTGTGCTTGACACTTCAGGCGGTATTCACTGATGCTGATATACCCTATGTACCTTGCCTACACAGCATCCAAGCCGTCTGCCTCATTTGACAGCTGTGAGACTCCCGCTGGGAGTGTTTGAGGTCATACCGAGCTGTTCTGGCACTGCACACTGGTGCTGTTGAAGCGGAGCGCCGTGACACGGTGGCTGACACCCTGCACATTCACCACACACTCATAGCCCCGCTGGCCCGACTGTGGCTGAGGAAGGTTCCGGGCCCTCAGGGTAATGGGTCGAACCTCACCAGCCGGAATGAGAATTTCTCCAGAGTTAAGAAGCTGAGGACATGCCTGTGAAAGGAACATACGAAGAACTGCAATTTTACTTTTTACAGTAAATACGTATCAACTGCCTCAATATTAAACAGGTAGCATTTATGATATTTTCAAAGTTAGCTTCCTTATGACAGATTGAGCTGTGTATCTAAAACGCACACATTATAGTTTCTGTACACTAGTCTATGTTGGTTTGCATGTACATCTATTTGTTTTGTTGTATGTAGCCTAATATGACATAATCCATATGAATCTGTAATATGACTCAGGGATTAGTGGGGCAAAGAAATCACTAATCCAAATAGACTTTGCATTCACATGGTGCATCATTTTTCTACAGTAAAGTTGATTGATATGTAGGAACTCACTACCTCTTCAGCTATATCAGCTAGACTCTATTCCAGAGTTCAAATCTCACCTGTTTACGTTCACATATCAAGTACAACCCTGTTTTCTACTCTATTAAGCATTTAATTATCTATATTATTACTAGGAATTGTATGGACAGGTGGCTCTTTGCTGAAATATTTTCACAACATATTGACGAACTGCCATTAAACTGCTGCATGATTAGTAAGGATAACACAGTCTTTGGTAAACCTCTGAGTTTTCTTCTAATATCACTAGTAGTACACAGTTTCCTCTAATCAGCTAAAATATATAACATCCTCCAGGATGGATTGGCAAAAATATTTGTATACATATTTATACTAAAGTTCCTGAAAGACCAATTATCATGACACAAAAATGATTCAAAGTATTCATTATGAAAAAAAAAGTATTCACAATTTTTTTAATTCTGTCATCTACAGCTTTTGTATGCTTTTAATGTGAATAGCACTTTGGTTTATGACTAAACACTTGGAAAACTAATGAAATTCTCTTTAGTTGCTAATGTGCTTAGTGCTGACCGTTAATATGCAAAAAAAACTAAGTGGAAGATGATATTTGCTAAAATGAGCATGTTAGGGTGCTGATCGAACCATCCTTCTCCCCATATGGCTTTGCAAGGCCACTGGTGTGGCTGTAAGGTTTTTATCCTAATGATTCTTTGCAGAGAATGTGTTTTTGTTTACTTGGATTTCTACCTTTTAAGGCATATATCATCAGAAAAATTGTGTTCCTGAAAGCAAGACTTCAATCTGCTCTAGTATTTCTATGAAAGTACCTCTGAGGCGTTGACTCTGCCCTCCTGGAAAGAACAGCTGCTTGGGTCGTGCGTGCACAGGTTGCGGTATTTACACCAGTGACAGCGAAAAGTGCTGTTTACACAGGACAGACACCTGCAGGACAAAATGAACACATTATGACAGACTGTTCACTAAGTGTGCCATGCAACACTACCGCATTTACACAGATTGTAAACCCTGCCCATCATCTGCATGTTCCCTTTCTCAGACTTCTTAAAGGACTGCAGACGGGAGACTAATGAAGGATTGTGCTGAATTTATCTTGACACTCTCTTTTATGAAGATGTCCTCAGGCAGCATGAATGTGTTTTGTTTTGTTTTTTTGTTTGTGCGTAACAAAGCATTACCTTCAGCTTGAAATATTGGTAGGAGAGAAACCGTTCACATGTCACTGTTAGTTAAAGCATAAACAGTCATTCTAGGAATATAAAAAATGATGTACACTAGTATCAGTGTCCTTAATACATCTAAATTTGACTACTACAGCTTTTCATTTTATTATGTTGTTTGCAGTTAACAGTATGCCAATCTTCTCAGGATTGTGTACAAAATCAGAATGGAAATAACCAAATGTTTCATGGGTAGAATTGTGCAACAGCTCTGGCTTGGATTCAGTCACCTACAACAAGCGGTCAGTTGTGGATTAAGGTTGTGGAATCTATCCAACGAGATTTAATCACATTTTGGTCAACAAACATGGAAGCAGTGCTAATACAGCAGAGATGAACGATACACAGCTGTTCATAAACCAATAAAGCAATTGTGAAGATTCTGATTAGGGTCTATCCTCTTTTCCTGTTGGGGAGGTTGTTGACTTTCCTGCCTCTAATTAAGTTCTACCAGAGTGTAGGAAGAGGATCCATGCATTATCACAGTCTGTTAATCCTAAATTGTCCTGCTGAATGAGATGCAGCCATGAGAAAACTATAAAAACACTAGTAGAGCTCCAACACTGCAGCTCATAGTGAGTTACAAATGCCAATAAATGTAGAGCAGCTTCATTAAAATTTGATATTAATTAGCTGCCCAGGGCCAGTATGGACATAAAAATGTGTGCTTGTGGGTGCATGTGTTAGAATGAAATTCGGGGGGTTGCGCATTAATAGAGCTGGACTGGCAGGGTGCTGCAAACACTGGATAATTAATTATGGAGGGTGATGTGGTGGTGAGGTGATGGTGGTAGCGGAGGTAGAGGGGGAGAAAGAGGTGCTGGGTTAGGAGTGTGTTTGGTCTGAAATATTAATCACAGGAGTATACAGGGTCACCCTGCAGCTAATGGAGGCCGTACTGGGGTGGGGCGGATGTGATGAGCTTCCAACTGTTTTCTTCTAATGGCTTAATATGGTTATATTGCAGCGTTTATGTCACAGTCAAAGAGCATTGTGAATAAGTGGCATGTGGGCTAATTTTCTGGGTTTACTATAAATACTCCATCAGTCAAATGTTTCTTCCCAAAGTGGATACAGAGGCTAGCTTTTGTCACTCATGGCTGGGTGTAATTCAACGTTCAGTTAAGTGAAGCCTATGTTTAAGCACATCAATTAAAACCTCAAAAAAAAAAGCATGTGTTGGCTCATGATGTGTGACTCACTTGAAGTAGATTTTTTAAAAAGCACACGTTGTATGTTTAAGTTCTTTAAAGTAAATAATTAAATTTTCCTTATTTGGAGTTTTGTTAATGTTGCTGTGAAAACTTATAAAGTGTTTGCTAACTTCTTTTAAAGCTGACAAATGCTGCTAATTGGCTTTCATCCTAATAAGATCCACATTTGTAGCAGTGCTTGCAATTGTTATTCACAAAGAAAGACTCTTGTCATATTTTACTGTTATGATAAATACAGCAGACATTTGCATAATGGCTCAAAGTCAAAACTGCGTCCCTGCCCAGTTAGTAGGCTTATATTGGATGACATTTAAATAATGTACTTTTAAATTATTTTACTTACCCTCAAGCATCAGAGCAAGGCTAAAAATATAAAATATCTTATGTCTAATATTGGAGGCAAACACAATTCTCTGGCAAGGCCCCTTGGGATGATGTCAAAAGGGGGTGTGTGAATCTAGTACTTATCTTTTTAAGCAGCCGTCAGGGACTGTTGGTCTAGAGTGAAGCCATTTTTAGGTGTTAATATGTATAAGGGCTGCAACAAACAATTGTAGTTTATTACCGTTTAATCTAACAATTATTCTCTCTATTAATTGTTTAGTTTGTTGTGCCTTTGTCTCTTATTTTGTACCGCAGACAGTTCAAAACTCAGAAGTACTTTGATATGAAACAGAGGAAAGCAGGAAATTCACACTGAGAAAGCTGAACCCTCAGAATGATTGAATTTTTTTTTGCTTAAAAAAGAAATAGAAAATAAACAATGATTAACTGTAAAAATATTTTCTGATCAGCTGGTGTTAAAACAGTAATTCAAAGACCAAGAAAACAACCATATAAAAGGCTGATCCAAACACTGCTGATTCTGTCAAAGAGCAGAACGACGATCTGTCCTCCTGTCATGTTTTGCAGTCTTTAATCCTTATAAACTCTGGGTCTTTTGTCCAAAGACAGGGGGTCATAAATGACAAATTTACTGTGATCTTACTGGTAAATCCTCTGCAGTTAGTACATGATGTATATCATGAATGCTTCAGCTTTAATAGTTTTTTGCTGCATTGGATACCAGTTCGTAGACCTAAAACATTTTCTAGGATGAGTGGAATAGTATTGAATTCAGTATTGAATTCACAGGAGTGTGTGGCAGACAATGATAGTTAACTGATACTTAAAGCTTCAACCAGTAAGCCCACAAACTGCTAGTTAAACCAGAGTCGAAACAAACAGGCCATGGCAAATGCATCATGTTGATTTAAATTAAACCTGACAGATAAATTGATCTCAAAGGTTATCTAACAGGCTGATCTTAAGTAGGGTTGGGAGCATCAGTACATCATTGCTCTAAATTAAATCGTGCTCTTCCATCTATTGAACAAATCAAAGATGTGGGGTGGATGGTGGATGGTGGGTTGGGGGGTGCAGGGGCAGCTGAACTCACATTTTATGTGTGCTGCAGTTGTAGAATTTCACCTCCGTGCTGGCGACCATTTGACCCGTTTCCTTTGAATTCAGACGAAGCTCTACCCCAGCCCAGTCTTAAAGAGAGGGACGCAGACGCAGCGTGGTGAGCGAAGGGAAAGCGAGAGGGAGTGGAAAAACATGTAAGAGAGTTGATGAGAGAGAGACAAAAAGGATGGGTGAAAGAATGAAAACAATGAGTGAAAAGAGAAGGTCAAAGTGAGGCAAAAAAAAAAAAGTTAATGCTTTTATCACATTCCTGTAAAGAGCCACCTGGTGTCTGCATTCCTGGAAGGGCATATTGCTGTTGTCATGAGAAAACCTTCTGTCACAAACTTCAATTGAAGGATTACTTTAAATGCTCAGAGGAAATTCTACAGCTCCTTGGTACTCACCACATCTTTGGCTAAACAAAAACTGCAAGGGAGCCAATCTTTAAAGCAGACTCTTTTTGTTAGAGTCTAGAATATTGATACATTAATCCTTACATCTTATGTTGGCATCATTAAATATTGGTTATAGGTTTATTTTTTTATTGATTTTTTTTACAATATACACTGATATCTGAGCTCACCTTGTCCCTCTGGTATTTGGGGAACATCTTTTCCGGCTGGGGAAAGACACATAACCCTGTTCCCCTTCACATGACCCTCCAATTCAGCCTGCTGGCCAAATGAACAAGTAATACCAGCAGAAAGGTCTGGAACATTGTTCACCTCAAGTAGAAGCTAAAAGAAAGCAGACAGGAAAGATTTAAGACACTGCTACACTTACAGTAGTGGGGAACAGTCTGACAGTGCGATGTCAGCACTATATAACAGATTCAGCTGTATATTTTATCACATCTAGTTTGAGAATATGCCAATTTTGGAAATACGCACAAACACACACACATTGTTCTTTCTTTCTTGCCTACAGTTAGATGAAAAGACAGATTCTTCTGTTGTACCAGTGTAGTAAATGCCCAGATAGATGGTTAGTTTATAACTTAACACTAAGACTGCATATAGGAGGAAAGAAGCTGGACTTATTCAAGATTTGTTTCAGTGAGATTTATGTATAGCATTTTTATTGACTGGGCGTTTTCCAGTTTTAATGCTAAGGTAACCAGCTTCTGGCTCCAGCTGCACGTTTACCCACGAGTGATGTTGATCATCTCCTATATTACTCAAGAATAAAACAAACAAGCACATTGCCTCAAATGTCCCACGAGTCCTTTTAAGATGATGTTTTTTTTTACCTCCTAATGTCTTCTGTGCTCTTGGCTACTGGAGAAAGAGCAGCTAAATAGAGCTTTCAGAAAATGTAATCAACCTTTTGGCTGATGCATCAGAGGAGCAGACAGAGTACACTACAATAACAACTCTCCCCCATTCACATTTGTCTCCAATCTCATAATACATGTTTTTAAACCAAAGTAAATATAGTGGATGCCCTACAGAGACCTTCTGTCTCAATTCACATCTCACAAAACTAATCTTCTCTCCCGGGCTTATTCTTACTGTACATGTGGATGAACAAGGATACTCCTGCTGATTGCTCATAAACACTGGCATTGTGAGTGGAGTGGCATTGCAGTGATTGGCGGAATGATAAGCAGACTCACAGGGACACTATGTGCTGATACAGCGATGCTGTCTGGGTGAGCAATAACCTTCACACAGCGGTCAATGTCTGTCGCAAAGTGGAAGGCTTCGTCTGCCCGTTGACACCGATCTCTTCTCGAACACCTGTGGAGAAACAGAAAGTTCTAGGTAAAAATGTATTAAATAATGTCGAGCTTAGTGTTGAATCTCACTGAGTTTTATATGTTATTGTTGGTCAATCAGCACTTCACTCCTAAAAGACCAGGCTGCTGCGGCTCAGAAGGTAGAGTTAATTATACACCAATCAGAGGGTCAGTGATTTGTATCACAGCTCCTCCGATCTGCAAGATACTGATCCCCAATTGGTGCCTGAAGCATCCATCAGACCATGAGTGTGTTTGACAGATAAAAAGTGCTTAAAGTGAATAGATTTGGGTTGTAGTGCCAAAGTACTTTAACTGCTCAGTGAAGGCAGAAAAGAGATATATACAGTTTTTGGGAAAAAATATTTTTTTTAAAATTTTGCCTCTAAACACAATCTCTATCACTTAAAAATTCTCACAACTCACCACTGTTTCACATTCCTCATCCATGTCCTGACCCACCCTCGAATGGTTTTCTGCTACTTCTGACTTCCTCAAGCACTACCACAGTTCCTCTCTTGGCACCCTATTATATTCTTTCTCTAGAGCCACAAAAGCACAGTGCAACCCGTTCTGGCCCTCTCATAGTTGTCCATCAACACTCTCAATCCAAACATTCTATCTTTAATGCTCTTTCTCTGACATTCTGCCATACTGCTGCTACTGGTTATTAACTCTCTTCTTGGCCTAGCTTCAACAACTCTTTCCCATATCCTCATGGTAAGGCTCATCATCTTTATTCCTCTGTTGTCAGTATAGCTCTGCACATCATCTTTTTTTCTTGAAAAACAGTACCTGTACACTTCTTCTTCATTCCTCAGCCATCCTCTCACTCTCTATGATAGTGTTAAACAAGCTGGTCAAAACGTCCACTGCCCTCCCTCCTAGAAATCTCTGTATATTCACAGGTATGTCATCTGGACTGCTTGGACTGCAACTGCCTTTGCTCTCATCGTCCTCTTCAAAGCTGCTCTCACTTCGTCCTTACCTCTGCACTTCCTTCCTAACTTTCTTCCAACTGTCTCCCTCTTGCTGTCATTTTCTACATTCATTCATCTTCTACATCTTCATATTCATCTTCGACATTGTCTACATTCATTCATCTTCTACATCTTCATCTTCATCTTCAACATTGGTCTACATTCATTCATCTTCTACATCTTCATCTTCATCTTCAACATTGGTCTACATTCATTCATCTTCTACATCTTCATATTCATCTTCATCTTCGACATTGTCTACATTCAAAGTACTGGTTCCAACATCTCTAAACACACTCTTTACTTGTTACATTTCCCTTTTTGTCCTTGATCACCCTAACCTGCTGCACATCCTTTCCAGCTCAGTCTCTCTACCAAGTCAATCAATACAAGTCTTTTTTCCTTCCTTAATATCTATCCTCACATACGACTTTTCCTTTGCCACCTCTCTCTTTGCCATATGCCTAGCCTCTCAGTACTCCTATCTACTTTCTTCAACTTTTCTGACTGTCCCACATTTTCTTTGCTAACCACTCTCTTTCTTTTCTGCACTTTCTCATTCTACCACCGAGTCTGTTGAACCCACCAAACACCTTCTTGACCTCAGCACTACACTTTCCTGGTCATCTGACAAATCTTCCTTACCCACCAGAGCCTGTCTCAACTCCTTCCTGGACTCAACTTTCTTCCTTCTTCAGCTTCCAGCATTTAATCCAGTTTACCCAAGTGAAGCTTCCTCCACTCTTTAATGTCACCTTATGTTCCTCCCTCTTATTGTTGTACGTGTTCACCACAACTATTTCCATCATCTTTCCTACTGCATTTCTCTCCTCTCTTAACACCATAGCTACCCAACACCTCTTCATCACCTTTGTTCCCTTCAACTACATGTTCATTGAGGTCTGCACCAATCACCAATCTCTCCTTCTGGGGACACTCTCTACCACTTCATTTAACTTACTCCAGAATTTCTCTTCAAACTGACATCCAACCTGTGGGGCATAGGCACTGAGAACATTCAACATTCGATTTCCAGCTTCAAATTCATGATCCTGTCTGACACTTTCTTCACTTCCACAACACTATTTATTCAAGCTTACCTCATTAGCCCCATTTCTCCTATGATAAAAAAAAAGCTTGAATCCACTCCCAATGCTCCTGGCCTTGCTTCCCTTCCACCTGGTCTTCTGCACACAATATATCTACCTTTCTCCTCTTTGTCGTATCACCCAGCTCTCTCCAATTCCCATTCATAGAACCAGTGCTGCTACTTTGGCTAAATCAGAGTTTAGATAAAAACCTTTAGCCATCCATATCTGTTTTTTCAGACATATTATATAACATATAGCAGATATAGACTGAGTTGATATGAATTAAGTGTTATATAGCATTTAAAAGTATTTCCAATTGTGTCCAATTACTTTTTATTTCCTATAAATGACTTTAAGATGCTGGTTGTCTCTATAACATTTCACTTTGCTTTTTTTTGCGCAGAGGAAATTACTGAGCAATAGAAGAATAGCTTTTACTCCCAGACTCCAACAGGCAATTAAAAGTAAAAGTGAAAGGGCTGGCAGCATACTGTGACCTTAGAATAATCCCGTAAGAGAGAAGTGCAAAGTAAAAAGATATTTTAAGTAATGGCAAGAAGTGGAAAGGACCTTTAAATCTTTTATTTTTTTTTGGCCAGCTTTAGAAATGTAGGATTTGATGTAGAGATTATATTGACACTACCATCTTGACACTACCATAGAAGCATTATAGCAGTTTTCTCTCAGAGAGAATCTATCTGACTGTACGGTTTCTATGCTGTACTTAAACACAAACACTGTTTAAAAAGAATTAATAAAGCGTATCTGTGCTGTAAAGTTGAACTAAGAAAGCAAATCCAGAGAGCATTTTGACTGTACACCATCATCTCTTTCTTTTTAACATGTAACACATGCAGCAAGGGGAGAAGGTACTTAATCCACTCTCAGAGGCTGTTGAGGGGGTGGCACCTCCTGAAAGAGCTCAAAGAGCACCGAGGCCTCTGCTGTAATTACAACACGATATAAAGGTGCATTGGAAACGTGGTGACAGCTGTTGCTGGCTCGGCTCCTTGAGGCGGACCGCAGCCACAGCAGTGTAGACGGTCACCTTCTAACCGCTCATCAGATGAAGTGCTCCTGAAAAAAAACGTCTTTCATCTCTGACCGTCTTTCATTGCCTTTTATTTTTCCCTCTTTTATCCACCGTGTTTTGTCTGATGGAACCATTTGTTCGTGTTTCCTTCAGGCTCTTTGCATGCTCAGAAACACCCCCCCACACACACTCTGTTAGATAGGTTCTTTGGTTCACCCTGCCAGGGGTAGGAAACTGAGATCCTGAAAGCAGTGTATGTGCCACACTGAGAGAGTCATTCAGGCAGCTGAAAAAGACCCCAATCTGGATTTAATAGACAGAAAAACAAAGTAGTCTCATTCTGCAGTGTGAGAGATCATGATTCACTTTGGGTTACTTGAGGGAACAGCAGCCTATCTACTCACTGATAAGTGTAAGGCATTAATTTAAATAAACAGTTTAATGGGACTTTCAGACAAAGTCAGTACTCAGGGAGAAAAAAAACAACTGTTTAATGAAGTAATTTAGATTTTAAAAAGCGCTTTTTTTCCTTCTTCCCACCCAGTTTGATAAAGCAGAGAGCTGCAATTTGAATAATGCTGATCACCATCAAGATATTGCTGGCTGAAATGACGACGTCATATGATGACAGCAGTAAATCCCTGGCTGAGGTCAGATTCAACACGACGGCTGGTTCAGAAACACAGGGTTTTAATCTTCTGAATCCCCTTTGCTCCATATCGAGGTATTATGCAAGCTAACCTGGGGTCAGATAATTAAGATGGAGGAGATAAGCCTGCTCCGTCAGGTCCAAAATGTTCCCCGGGTATGTAGAAGTGCAGCTGGTACACCTGCTGTGGCTGTAAGGCTAATCCCTCCCTCCTCCATTAAACACCCCTTTTCCTCTTGTGCGACAGACAATAAAATCTGGTGGGCATGCAGTTTCTGCTGTCCCAAATAGCGCTATTTAGGAGGGATCACACTGTCCAGTAACCACTTCCTGGCTTTATATTCATCCTGCCAGCTGTTGATAATGGCAAACTCCATGGAGTACAATAACTGTGTTATATTAAACTCAACAAATCATGTGACTACATACAGTAATTTTGTGCTTTTAAATCCCTGGGCTTTGATGAGAGTATGGGATTGTGAGAGAAGATAAAGTGAGTGGACTTACATGTTATACAGGACGCACCAGCCACAGTGGGGGTCACCAGAGCTCAGACACTCAGCACATGTACTGTACTGCTCACAGGCCTCCACAGGAACTTGAGCCACCTAAACAAGAGGAACAGTTTAACAGCTCAAGAAAATTAAAAAACAATGCTATAAATTCTAGTGCTGTCTTGTTGCAATATTTTTAACATCTTTTTTAATCTATAGCAAATCTGTAAAGGGTCTTGAATCCAGTAGGAGCCCTGTATTGTTCATGAACATATTGTCCAATTTAGATTACAATCAATTTTACATTATTAAGATAAATGTGGTACATTTGTGCCCACACTGTGTAATCTTCAGTGGACATCCAGACAGGAAACATGGAAAAATGGTGAAGCAAAAATAACATGCATGCATTATTAGCTTTCTGATCTGAACCCGGAAATATCTGTAAGTGTCCCAAACCACCAGGCCACCTGGACACCCAAAATAGTCATACAGAAATATGCAAACATTGGTCTTATACAAACTATCCTCTGAAACTTGTTATAGATGTGGCTACCGAAATTTGCTTAGAGGTGCCACATATATTATTTTATCATCATATTTCACACAAAGTGGGACATCTAAATAAAATACTAGTAAAGTAATTCAAAAGCACTGACCAATAAGCCAGAATACTGACATATGACACGCCTAAACTGGGTAGACAGTGTATTAAATAGAATTTTATCCAAAAGCCATCAACCTGTGCATCAATTATACTGATGTCATGGAGTGGAAATAAGGCCAACAAAGGCATGCAAATAAAACACTGATGAAATAATAAGCAGCTGATGATGAGTGAGCAAAGCCCATTTCATCATTTTGCCTATTTTGCACTATAAGGAAGCCTCGTCAGAGCTCGCACTGAAATATCCCAAAGGAAAACAACCCATTTTTTCTCTTTCTAGCTGCAGACACAAATTTGCAGTATGCAGTACTGTGGGTTTACCCACATGAAGAATTGCTAGATTTTTTTGTCAGAAATGACTTGAAATGACACCAAAATCTGAGAAGCAGTTTTGCAGCAATCTTCATATTTAACTTTTTTTATAACCTTTGATAAAGGATTTTCTTACTCACCAATAAAGTATATTACACTGTAGCCATATTATATAGGTCTGTACTATTTTCCACATCTGCGCAGACAGAAACGCATTCTAACAGACAGCCACATTCTCTACTTCTAGCACCACTTCTATGCATGAATGTCTGGCAAAGCATAAGCTCTCCATTAGCTGCTGTTGCGTTTGCACCACCCCTGCATACAAAACCAGTTAGACCCGCAGCCTGAGCCCAGCTATTTTATACTTTGTTATTATTCTGGGTCTGGACATATGATGCAAGCAATTTCCTGATGTAAGCAATCACAAATGAAGAGTGGATTATGGATTAGAGTGTCTCCGGTGCTCTTGATAGCATAAGTGGGTGCTCTCTCAGGTCTGTGTTGGCAAAATGGATTATCTGCTGCTCCCTTCGAAATAACTTTCTCCCTTTTTTCCAGCAGTTCAGAATCCCTTCGGTGCATTCCATTAACAAAATTATTTTGCAGCACGGGTGGAGCTGAGGGCTCTAAGTACATATCTGACGCAGTAGAAATAATCCATGAATTGTTGTAGACTGAGGCTCATCTAAGTTAACAAAGTTGGTCTGCGGTGTGACCTTTACAGGGGGAGAGCTATGGATCTTCTGTTTTCTACTGTCTGTTCTGAGAATCAGATGTGAAGCCTGCACCGCAGAATCAGGGTTGATTCCTTTAGTGGAACTGATCTGAGCACGGTCTTACTGAGTTGAATCCAAATAAACTCAAACAATATGTCCTGAGTGTGTGTGTGTGTGTGTGTGTGTGTGTGTGTATAAACACAAACACACATAATAAACTGTGTGTGCGTGTATAAACAGGAATATTTGAGATGCAGGCACAAAGGTAAGTTACAACACAACAACGGTCACTGGATCAATTACACTATTACAGTTACATGATATGCATCCATTCAGAAGGTCTCCAGTACACCACCCTTCATGTTGTGTTGCGCCTAATAAAATGATAAGTATAGCAAGCCTCAGACATATCAGTTGCATAAAGTCCACTTTGATGGTCATAACAAGACAACAAAATATTATGTCATTCAAGATCACTTTGCGGTGACCCTCCTGTCACTTGGTCTTTTTAGGTCATGTGTCCCATGGGTGGACTTGTGAAAGGCCCAGCCAGCTGGCTGACACCAGGGTTAGGGTTTGACAATTTGACGGCAAGCATAAAAGGAAAAACGCTACACAATTGACTTACTAATTTACATGTTAAATTAGAGCTGGGCGATATATCGAGTTTTTAAAACATATCGATATATTTTTATACGAGATATAAGATGTGACAATATCCTTTATATCGATATAGTCTATGTTACGTTATAATTATAGTTGTGGAGCCGCAAGTTTGCCTCTCTTTCGTCCACTTTTGTCTCTACGCAACGTTACTCCGCCTCGCCTTCACTGAAGACAACTCCCCCTCCTCCTCCATCGCTTCACGTGCAGGCAGCGACAAGATGGACACGGCAAATCTCCGTTAACGAGTTACTGCGCATCGCCCCGTGCGTGGGGCTGGACGGCGTCAACGTGCTAACGAGCTAAACATGCTAACGAGCTAACCGCGCTAACGAGCTAACAGCGCTAACGCTAAAATCCTTTCATTCTCTCAAAAGTTGATAGCGCGCCTTATGTATGAATTCTGGTTGTGCTTGATGGCCGCGAACCGATTTTATGTGGTACACGGCGCTCAGCAATCTGTCAAAAATGTTTGAGTACGACTTTGGTAAGCTACGGAGCTGCACCGCTTGATAGATTGTCGGCGCATTACGGCTACCGAGGAGCTTCGCGGAGTGATACGTACTGTGCATCAACGTAATATTACCGTATTGTGTGTGTATAAGGACCATAAATGGCACCTGTAAGAGACGTGGTTATGAAGCGGATTTCAAACTCCAGGCTATCAGTCACACAGTAAAACTTGGGAACAGAGCAGCTGTGAAATCTGTCTGTCTTTGTTATTACGCTCAGCGTCTTTTAGTTTACATTTTGACTGCACAATTGTGAGCTCTTTGTTTAGCACAAAAACAACCTTGTTTTCTTTTATTTATGGAGCATTATTATTTAATGAATGCTCATAATTACTTTTTGAGTAAATTTTATGTACATCTTTGCTGTATGTTAATAAAAGTGCCTGTGTGACATCTGGGACACAGCTTTGACTAAGAACTCTCTTTTTGTTCTTACTTTATGGCTTAAAAAAATATATCGAGATATATATCTTATATCGCCATCCAGCTAAAAAATATCGAGATATGAATTTTGGGTCATATCGCCCAGCCCTATGTTAAATACATACATACAAGTGAAATCACACGTTTTGTTGCACACTTAAGCCACTCATAACAACTTGACATAAAATAGAAAATCAAAGATACTAATTGGAACACCTTGCTCAACATTTCATAGTTTTCAAATGTATCTAGATAAATCTGGTACAATATGTTGAAACTGCATTAGTAAAAATCTGTTTGGGTGAAAAGTTGCCATGAACAGGAAAGGCAACAACCATATTTCACTATAAATAGGCAGTTGTGTAAAACAAACAACAGAATTCAAAGAAGCACAGATGACTTGCAAAAACAATGGCTGCAGTTACATCTTTAATTCGTTTCCACGCTTGGTTGTCAATTTACTTATAATGATTTGTATGTCTGGCAATTTTATCTTCAGTGCCAACAAACAACAGCAGCAATGCCACTAAGCTTTGTGATGTGTAGACGGCACTAAAACATGTAGATTTGCATCTGCAAAACTCTGCATAGAGCTAATCACACGCTGTACCATAACAGCGAGCGGTATGTGCATCTGACTGAGCAAAACAGAATGCTGCAGACTCTTATAGAAGCAGCTTATTAATCACAAAGTACCCACAACCTAAAGCCTACTCTGCTTACACTCTATTTGACTCTAAATGGGACTAACGTTTCTTAAGAGTACACAATGAGTCACCAGGAGTCATTATCCCAAAGACTTTTATGGAATCTGAGATCTTTATGTAGTAGTCATCCTTTGCTGGTCATTAAAAAGAATCCAGGTTTGGAGACACTTCTCAGATTGGCGGGTATACCCATGTTTAATTTATCATCTAAAGCACCAACACAGAAACAACACAGCTCCATGATGAAGCTATTTCTCTGTAACCATTGGTTAGAACAAACCCATCTTCACACTCTTCTTTCATTTTGAGCTCAGCTGCACACCCCTAATATTTTGAATGGTTGTGGCTCTATTGCATTGACAAAATCGATCTAAAGTTATCCCAGACTGACACATGTAGTAACATCTACAGAAGTACTGGAAAATTATCTTTGTGTAGTTCTTGCTACAGTAGTTTCAAGGAGTATATTTTACCATAAAAACGCAAAGACACAAGACCAGCCATGGTATTGCTGCGAGTGAAAGGACAAGCTAATGCTGTTGTTTATTTAAATATTCATATTTTTTGTAGTGACCTGAACACCCACAGATAAACAGAATGAGGCAGTCCAAGGGGAAATCAAGACATGGTCACTGGTTCCGAGTTGGCTAAACAGGGAGCTGAAACATGAGGGTGAAATTCAGATATTTTTAGTTATAAAAAATAAGCTGGAAAATTACGAGAAGAGAGCACTGGTGGAGATCACCGACTTCAACAACATAAGAATATGTATTTCCACACCAGTAAATTTGTATGGGATTTGAATTTTCTTTGTTACAGAATACTGAATACATCTCAAGTAGATACCTGTTCATCTTGGAATATGGCTAAGAAAGGAAAATTTGTGCAATGTTCATATGACAACATAATGTATATGTGTGTCCTTTATAATGTATGTCTACAATTGTGTTTGCTTAAATTAAGCACAATTTCTCAGTGGATGTTCAGTGTGCTGTAGATCCTCATGAATCATTCATAACTAGACTGAGTTTTAGTATTTCTCATCAAGCTTTTGTTTGCCTTGTGTTTTTTCGTGGTATTTCCTCATTTCAAGCAATCACAGAAAACCAATAAATATGCCCCTTTTCCCCAGAGGCAAAATCTCATTCTGACTGCTTTTGAGCGTTGTATCGTGGTAGAATCGGCTGATGATCACATCCACTTTTCTAGCTTTGGGAAAATCTTTATCGTCTCGCAACATCTGGGATGGCCTTACACTAATGCTCGACCTTATTATCTGACCAATTCACTATCTCTGTAACACTTTCATCCGGATTTATTGGAACTTTACGAATGCTGTCAGATGAACATTCAGGCTTTTAGACCTCTGTGATGCTGTCATCCTATATCCTCAGTCTGATTTGGAAAAATCCACAGCCATCACATGACTACATGATTGCATTGCATTTCAACGAATATCCAACACCTTTCCAGTGTTTTACAGTATGACTATAGCTGTTTCAAAAATTGTGCTACATTAAATCATAAATATAAAAATATTAATATATGTGGTGCAAAAATTTCAAAAGACGGGGTGGCTGTGGCTCAGGTCGTAGAGCAGATCAGCTACTGATCGGAAGGTTGGTGGTTCGATTCCTGGCTCCCCCAGTCCGCATGCCAAATATCCTTGGGCAAGATACTAACCTCAAATTGCCCTCCGATGCGTTCATCGGAGTGTGAATGTGTGTGAATGTTTATTAGTTGCACTTGAGTTTAGAAGTGAATAATAAGAATCAGTCCATTTACCATTTCAGGATATGAAAAAAATAAAGTCTGTATTAACATTGTAAATTTAATTTCTTCACTTTATCGGCTGTAAACACTTAAAACATGTTACGTTAGTTTAAGCGAACACCTTTAGAGAGAGGTTTCTGTTTGAAACTCTCTTGGCCTTTTCAGCACCCTGGCTGCAGTGATTTCACAACGGAATAATTTTGTAACTCAAAAGGTACTCTGTAGTTGTCGGGCTGTATATTTAGATGACAGAGTACCTCTGCTTAATTAAGAATAATACGATTTCATAATAATGCAATAAACAAATGAGGTTACAGATTCGTGAGAGGCTGATTTTGTCAGAAGAAGTACTAAATCACCAGCACAGCACATTCACTTCGCAAGACACGGTTCCTACCAGCCCGTGTTAACAGTACAGCAACACCTGAGTTCATTAGTGGATAAGTGCTGATAAACGGCTGCAAACTCCGGAAGTGTTACAGTAGTATGAATGCAAACTAAACCAAAAGGAAAGAAAATAAGGATAACATAAATATAAACAATCTTAGATCCATATTTCATTTTTAAATTGCAATTACAACATCTGTCTACAAACAGAAAAAGATGCACCATGTGGCTGCTGATGAATATTCATGCAGTTTAGAAACAATTCAAATGAACACGTTTGGATCATGATAGGTGTGTTGGTAAAGGCGGGTTTCAGCCCATCTGAGTTTAGGGGGAAGGTCCCACAAAATAGGCTGGGAAACGCTGGTACACTGTACTCTCACATACAGGTAAGGGTTAATAAATAGGCACAGGTAAACAAAGAAATGGTTGGGTTGGATTTCAAGCAATGATTTTACATTTCACAGAGTGGCACTTTGAAAGATTGCTCTGGAAAAACCCTGCAGCACTTCTCTCCCCCCCCCCCCCTTCTTCTTTTAGGTTTAAAGCCTTAGCCATGACTTCACAGACTGAAGAGTGACATTCAGTGAGGTTTTAGTGTGTTTGGATTCTGAGCATTTCTATTCTTAGAATTGATCAAACTAAAGGCATACAGTGAGAAAAAAGATTAACTGCTGTTTTTTTTCCATATCAATAATGGCTTCCAAGGGGTGTTTTGGTGAAGACACAAAAACACACACATCCACACACATCCACACGATCCTCACTCTTCATCATCATGCTAACCCTGCATGTTTCACCCGGCAGGAGACAGAGGGGCTCATTGTTATTCCACAAGGGTCGGCTGATCTCAGCCAAATCTGTCTGTGCTTCGCTCCTCATTCCACATCATTTCTGTATTGTTTGGCTCCCAGGAATCTGAAAATCTCTCATCTCTGGGATCTACTGGAAATGTGGGAAATCTGCGAGTGAAGCCCTCTCCCTGGGGGATTCCTTACCCATGATACGGGGAAGTCTAAAGGGAAAGCTGAGCAAAGATGGAGGAGGAGACAGAAAGCGGAAGGCTTTACTCTGTTTCAAGCTCCTGGAGGCTACAAAGCCAAAGCTGTTCTAATATTGAGAGAAAATGCCAGGCGAAGCAGGGTTTGGTTATTGCTCTGTTACTGTGCGTCACTGAAGGCGGAGTGAGGAGAATAGCTGGCTATCTCCTTGAAGGAAGCATGTGTCTCTCCTTGAACGACCAGAGCTCATCAATAAGTTATGCCCTGTCTCTTCCAGTCTATCACACAGAAGGAAGAGCTGCCTTGATTTGTTTTAGAAGACGGCACCCAACACAAGACTGTCTCTATTCTTCCTCAAATGACATTATGTGTTGTCTTAAACTTGACGCTTTTATAGAATTCCAGACTGTTTTTCAGGCTCTCAGGAAAGAGTCAGAGCCACTCTGATGTAACTGACACAACTGCAATTGTCCCACTGCCCTTTGGCTTTCTGTCCTGTGACTCTGGCTCAATAAATTCCAGTAGTCAGAAGACAACCGAGAGACTTTTTTTTTCTTTTTTTGGCTGCACTGAAACCTAATCCCATTTCACAGTGGCATGCCAGCGCGCCAAAATAATCACTTGATGGGAGTTGAAAGTGATTACCACTGTTCACTCTTATCTCCAATGAGTGCAGAGAATATCGTCCAACAACAACGACAACAACTGCTCGCCTCTGTGATGCTGGGCCAAGTGAGGAGCAGATGAGGTGGAATACAGCCACACAGAAAAAAAAAAAAGCAGACACTGGTTTTGTAAGAGATGTGTGTGCGTGTGTGTGTGTTACGTACAAAAGATGCATGCGCTGTAAGTCGATTCGCATGGATAAGTAATTGGAGCAGTGGTCCATCCTCTTACACACAGTCTGCATATTTAACAATCCCTTCTGTAGACGTACAGTTCATGAATGTAAGGGAATTATTGTTTTAAGGATAAGTCATAATCCTCTGCTTCAATTCCAAATAAACAGTATTAATTTATAATTTAGCATAGCTTAATGTTTTTGATTTGAAACCGTTTTACTTCTGATTCCAAAGCTCCATGCAGAAATACTAATCTTAACAGAATGTGAGGAACATTTCTTTTTGCAACAGCCTAAAAAAACAAGGATTATTTATTTGTTTTGGCCCTCAATCCAAATCTAATCATCATTATTAATATGTTTGTTCAAAACCGCTTCCACTAACCGATTTCCAAAAATACTTCCATACTGTATGTTTCTTGTCAACTAAAACTCTAAATTTCATGCTACACATCTTGTGTTTAACTGAAGGACATGTCAGCATGCCGAACACTCGCTATCATAGGGGCTTGAACCAGTGGGCTTCCAGCTGAAGGACAGCCTCATCTGTTGCCGCATCATCCTGCTTTTCCAATGGTTCTCTTGACAGCAGCACCAACATGAGGGTGTTTCCTCACCTGCTTGCCAGACATGACATAGAGAGAGTTCCTGTCCAGGGAGAAGGCCATGTCCCTGAGGATGGGACTGCTATCCTTCATCACAGTCACTGTCTCATACAGCACTCCTCCTTCCAGAGGGCTGTCCACCCTGACCTGCAGAGGCATAGACAAACACAGAGATGAAGAGACAGTGACTGAATGGTTACTGTACATTTGTAGAATTAGGACTCTTCTCTACTATGTAAGATTTTGTATGCTTTCTATGTTTTGTTAAAAGAAAACTAAATATCAGCTTTATAAGAAATATGCACGGATGGCTTTTGCTTTCAGTTTTATGATCACCCACTGTTATGTGTAAAGTTTGGTATGTTTTTCCACTTTAACTTGTAAAACTAAAGGAAACCATTCTTGGCTCCATTTGGTGCACAGCAGTGTAACGACTTCAATAAAATGTGAAGCAATAACCATCAATGCATTTCTCCAGAGTATACAACTGTAATGAAGGTCCATACAAACTATACAAGCCAGTAACGCTTTATTCTTCGTTAATGGCTAATCGGTTGTAAATAAATGCTCCTCCCTTCCAGCGGTCCATTAGAACATCAGCTCATTATCTAAAAAGGCACTTATGTGAGACAAAACAGCTTGTTAACTTGTAAATGAAAAAGAGCAACTTGAAATTAAATGCAAAGGAAATGTTTAAGTAGTAGGTACTGTAAATGAGGAGATCAAAAACAATTTAATCTCTGTTAATTCAGTACAGCGATGTCTTCAAAGAGGAGCAATTCATCAATTCATCAGTTGTTACATTAAAGAGCTGTGTCTACTTGGAAAGCAAGCTGAAGGATTTTTTTTCAGGGTTTAATGGTGTTCAAACACCATTAAATACCAAGCAAACTTAACCTGAGAGATCTGAGAGATTAGTCAACCTGCTAAGCTGTAGATCAGGAATTAACTTCAGTACATAATAGAGATGACACGTTATCACTTTTTTATGTCCGATACCAATATCATAAATTTGGATATCGGCCGATACCGATATGAATTCGATATAGTGTGTTTTTTAATCAATAAAACAGTTTTTTTTAATATTTTGCTGCTTTTTGTATAAGTTCATACTCAAGTTAAAAAAAACAACAAAAAAAAACCCACTAAAGCTATTCCTGTTATACCTGCAAAAGATACACCCAAAACATTTCATAGTTCAGCAATACTGATCAATCTAATAAACTTAACCTACTTCATCCTCCCTATTCTGGTATTTTAAAGAGTAAGCAACCTAACTAATAGGGTTCTAAAACTCCCAGCAAAAAAAATAAAAAATAAGGAACCACCCTCCACCTCATGATGCTTAAATGACATAATCAACTTCAATTTGATGCAGTGTGTGAAAAAAATGCCCAGAAATAAATTATTTTTCAAGAATAATTAAATAGATTCAACATCTTTCTTCAACAGAATTGCAGACTGCACAGATACCTTCCCAAAGGAAAAAGTAGTATAGCTTACTAGGGTATATTAGACTCAATAGTTACTATATACACTAATGGACTTCTATACATTTTACATCAGATTAAAACTTTGGGTGTAAGATTCGGATAATTATTTATTAAAAGCTAGACATTTTAAATGAGAATAAGTAAGAAATGTATGTTTTTGTGCCCCCTTTTCCCTGTTCATGCCCTATCGGCCCCCCTGGCTAAACTTTGCTAGATCCGCCCCTGCACAGTTACCAGCGTCAGCTACGTAGAAAAAGATCCTGGTGTTGAAAGTAATATTAAATAAATTCTAACAACAGCTTATCAAGGTTAAACGTGCTGCTGTTGTTCAGCCGCTGGTTTCCTCTTTCTGGTGCAAAGTGGGCGATGAACAAACAAGAGAGACGGACAGAAAAGCCGATCAGCAGATCATTGATCAGTTTCATGATTGAAGTAGCAGCAGGAGAGGGAGGGGGAGAGAAGAGGCAGTCGCTCCATATATCGGTTGTTAAGCTTAAGGCTGGAATGCTTTACAAACATTCAGAGATGAACTTACACATTTGCTTTACTTCTCTCTGGGATAACTTCCTTGGAGATAAAATGCCAGATGCTACAAATACACACAGCCGCTCTATCACGTGACGCATACTGCTGCAACGTGCTACGTTATGAGCCGAGTTAGGCCGTGTTGCAAGTTTTGTGAGGTGTTTTTTTTTATATTTAATGGATCGGATTACAGTTTTTATTTCTCTCCGATATCCGATCCAGTAATTTACGTCAGTATCAGACCGATACTGATACGTAATATCGGATCGGTCCATCTCTAGTAACGGTTGATTTTATAGTTCTATATGCTATATTCTATCCCATGTTCCAAAAACATGTTTAAGTAGGCTTTAGTTGAAAGCACCTTTCAAGTTGCTTGGCTACTAATGCCAGTTCTTGCAGGCTTTATAATAAGCTAACATTTGGCACCAAACATCACAGCTGTGGATTTCACCGAGATGAAATTGATGTTGATCTTCTTATCTAGCTCTCAGACAGCAAGTAAGCAAATTCAAAAATGTCTGTCTCACAGCTTAGTCACAGTTTGTTTTTCCCTCAACAGTTACCTCTGATTTCCCAATGTGTGTTTGAAAGCTTACACAATAAATTAGGTGTGGGTATTTGAAATGGAGAGTCTGTGGTTGCTTTACATTTTATTTCATTCTCCTTCATTTACATTCCTGACTTGTGGCGCTTTGCAATAGTTTTGCTAGCGTGTTCACCCAGTGCCACCAAGACAAGGTACATTTATAGCCTGTGGTGAGACTGAGGGGAAGAAAAGGGAAAGACAGATTAGCTGCTTCTCATTCAGTAGTCCAACTGGTTATTGCGCCTCTGACCCACATTCACCCCTGAGGTTAAAGCAGTGACGCATCTGAGTTTTGAAACGTGTTTAGCAAGTTCAGCCTTAATTTGACTTTGGAGTGACTTTCAGAGAGAAATCTTTTGGGGCTCATTAAATGCAAGCATAGAAAACGAATGCCCACCGGTGAAGCGGTTTCGATTCTCCCACCTCTACCAACAAACAAGGTGTGCTGCTTCGGTAAAGCAAATAAATAAGCAGGTCTGTCTTTGTGAAAAGTGGCTCACTGATATGGAAGTTGTCAATCTTAAGAAGAGCTTTTAGCTTAAAAAGCCATTGTTATTCTCAGTATAACTAGATGTTAGTGATATATTGAAAGTGTTCATTTTTCATCATTTTGTCGCAAAGACAGAAATTGTTTGTCTTTCTCCTTAGTGCTGTCCTTCAATTTTATATTTCACAAAAATACCTTTATTTGCACTCACAATGCCCTTTTTTTGTAATGCTGTTGAAGGAATGATGTGCATTGCATCACTAAAGTGATGCTAACTTGACAAGTGAAATAGAAGTCAGAAATGTGAAACAAGAGTCTGGGGAAAAAAACATAGTGGCAAGGGGGAAGAAATCTCATTAGCTATGCAAACCCAGGTGGAAGCCCCATTTAAATTCCAAGGAGACTGGATCATTAAACATGTGATGCAATTACAGTAAAGCTGAATTAATTTCTCAATCATAATAATTAAAATAAATACAAGATAATGAAGAATTGGAGCAGAGAATTGTGGGAGCGGTTTGGAACGTCTGCAGTGTGATTATGACAGACTTCCCAGCATGAATCCCAACACGTGGACTTAGGCGACCTCGCCACCCAAATCAAATCTGACTGCAGAAGATTTTGAATGTGTGCCAAGCTTAGCTTGCACACATGGCAGCAGAGCCTCAGCAGTCTCTCAATGGGGACAGTCAATCAATACAAACTGATTACATGATTGGATCCCCTGGGCACCAAAACTTCATCAATCAATCATGCCTCCACCTTCCAGGCAGCTGTGCCTCTCTAACCGTCAGCTCTGCCATCCAAGAATGAAAAGAGGGTGGAGGGGTGGGGGCATAAATATGTGCTAACGGGTGTGTCTGTTTGTTGGTGTATCCGGCTGGTGGAAGGGGAGAAGCAAAGATATGTCATTGTCTTCTATGTTAACACCAAAGTTGCAATTACAATAGCAACACAGGATGGCCTCTTAAATCCAGATCATAAGAGGACAGACACTGTCTCTCACCTGTCAGATTGTTAATAACTCAACACCATGCACAAATTATCCTTTAAATAGTTATTTCAAAGACAGATTTAGTTCAGAAATAAGCTTCTTTCTCTCGCTCTCGCTCGCTCACTCTCTGTTTTTGCTCTCTTTCCTTGTCTGCTCGAGCTACTATTCCTCCTCCTCCTCCTCCTTATCCTATTCCTCTTCTCCCGTATCAAAATCCCACACAGTAATGGAGCCAGTTTACATTATTTTTCCCACACTCTTCTTTTCATAAATAGCAGCACAAACAGAAACCAGAGAATGTGAACATTTCTGCGGTGAAACAATGTTTAAGAAAGCCCAGCACAACCGTTTAGAGGTCAGATACCGAGCGGTGTATAATGAGGTTGACCAGGGGCCAGGGATACAGGGATGAACTCGGAAAAAAATACTGACCCATCACGACCGATTTGTGGTGTTTGATTTCAGCGGATTTAAAAGTGGTTTTATCATCTAAAGCAGGCCTGACCAGGCAGAAGCCCTCTGGGAGTACAACAGGTCCTCAATCTCTTCTTAAGCCCTACAGCTTCATAATGAGAGTAAGGTGGGTTTAATTGGTTTTATAATGAGCCTGTTTTTTGGATGTTACACACACATTTGCACACACAAGCATGCAAACAAAATAAATTACACACTTGTACTCGTCTGTTGCCTGCTTTCAATAAATCGGTAGTTTTAAATTGTGTGTATGATTACTTGTTTGATCAATACACAATCTGTTAGACTGCAGAACACACATACATAGTATAAGAATACTTATAGGGCAGCACTTGTATTGAACCATTAACTATTTTTTAATACAGCCCACATAAAATTTAGGTAATTTCTAAAACTCATGTAACCATTCTCCTTGGGGACAGTAAGAATTAACAGTTTAAATATTTTAATGACAAAATTGCCTTCACAATCTGCTGCCCAGTCAAGCATCATTCACTAATTTGACCGATTTTAACAGTTACAGGCTACAAAGCTCAAGGCAGTCTGTATATGTATAGGTATTTTTAGTCTTTAATGGGATAGAGGGAACAACAGCTAATTTCAGACTGACTTCATTTTTACTTCTGTTGCTTTCGTCTCTGGGGACAGACCCTGTGAACAGGTATCGGCTGTGCAGTTACACTTCAGCATTGTGCTAGATTTTAGAGCACCTCAAATGCTTTTTGGTTGTGCTTTGCTCTTTTTTTTCATGTTTAATAGTAGATTTGATCCACCGTGGATGGATCACATGTCTAAATAGGGTTGTGGTAAAGTAGTTAGGGCATTGCTTTAAAGTCAATACCAAGGACTGCATATTTTCCAAAAACCTTAGGAAACCTCTTTTTGTTGAACTTCCTGTGTGGTCTTTGTCATGTAACAGAAGAACTGTACTGTTTTGCCATTGATACCACATGTTCATACAGTATGACCTCAGTGTGCCTCGCATTTCATTCTCTCATCCCAGCCTCTCACAGCTGACAAGGATATATATTTAACCCATGAATAATATTTAAGCCAATAACAGCAATATCCTTCCTGCTGCTGAAATTCCCTTGCAGAACCTGTGATGGTTATAAACAACCCAGCTTAGTTTGGCCTCTACAAACAGATATGCAACCTGAGCCCATGGGCTCTTAACGAAAACAGCCTAGCTTTCTAGTGGACGGCTTTGCATCTTAAATGCTAAGCTCCACTCTTATCCTGTGAGAGCCAAAGAAAACAAAAAAAAGACTTCTAAGATGTCGCTTGGTTTGAGCCGTTTTGGCTCCGCTGTAAAGCTGCCAGACCTCGTATGAGTAATACACTCAGTCAAAAGTCTCTCCTGTGTGTATTTACAGATGGGATTGATTTCAGGCAATGATATTAAAGCAGAGGAAGTACACTCATAAATGTCTAAAACGACCTGTTTTCTCCTGAAAATGGAGAAACATTGTAAAGCAGATGATTCTTATGTTTATGCACTGACCAGCCACACTTGAGAAAGAAATTCTGTCCATATATAGCCAACCAAGCTGTGCCCAGTTAACCTAAACATATGGATGATGACCCAGGAGGCAAAGAGCAGTCTGTTCAGTAAATCATTCCCAATCTGCCACTCTGACAAGGTTTGTCCCTGAAGACCAGTTGTCTGACGCACTCTGACCTAGACATGGCAAGTCTGGTATAGCTGTTCTTAAACAAACAGTTTTCTAGTCTTTATGCCACATTATGCCAGAAATCAATATTTCATCCTCCTCCATGCATGTTTTTCATGTAAAACCATTAAGAGTAATAATCAGGACTAACGTTTGCAAGGAAACCTCACATAAATCTTCCATTACTCTGAAAACAGGAGCAGAATGATTATACACGCAAGACTAGATCCGAAGTATATGTATTCAGAGTGTAAACAAGACAGATTTTGGCACAGAACTCACAGTGGATGCTCCCTGGCTGACTCCGTATTGTGACACAGGGCATGCAGTAACATAAGGGCCAGACAACTGTCCACCTTTAAGGTTGAGTGGCTGGCATATGGTCCAATTGTAGATGACAGCCAAGGAGAGCGTGCATTGATTAGCCCGCATATCCATCATGGCTCTGTGAATGCTAAAGAGACGAGCTGCAGCAGCTAATGAACACAAAGAGTGTCACTGAGGTGGAGATGTGTATTACAGGACACGACTAATCATTCAGCCATTATGCTAACCACAGTCACAAACAGGAGCATATTGATCACAGCCACTAGATACGCTGTATGTTGGCAAGTGCATACCTAAAACGCGATTGCCAACTGGGTTGGAAAAGAGGTCATGACATTCAAGTGTGTGTGTGTGTGTGTGTGTGTGAATGCATGTGTGTTTTTGAGATTTATTGTTAAAAGCCTTCCAGTTCCAGCAGCCAAATTTTCAGTTCGCTTTAACCTTCAGCTGCATGGCAAGCTTCCAGGTTTTCATTCCACAATTTCTACAACTTGACCACAGTCTCCGCTCAGTCTGTGCATGTTCACTTCTTTTCTGTCTCCTTGAGGACATGGTTTCCTGTTCTCTGTTTCCTGTCCTCCTCCGTGCAGCCCCCATCCCTCCAATCATTCCCATTGTTTGTCAGGTTCCCATGGCCCATCAACAAAAGCGGTGGGAGGGGGACAGTGGAACAATTCATTGCACCCGTATGGTCTTCATTTTCCTGACCGCAATGCAGTCACAGTCCTGTTTCCATTTGTGTGACCGCACAAGAGAAAGAACAGATATAAAGGAAGAGAGGACAAAGAGTTGGAGGGAAACATAGCTAAATAAAAGCCAGTAAGGAAAAGAAGAAAGATGTACACTTTTCTCTGTTATCACCAAATTGCCTCTCTTAATACTATTTTAGCTGTACTGAGACATTGAATTGTGATCCGCTCTAAAGATTTTTACCCTTAAGGTCTGCACTCTTAATGCAAGATGAAGATTCTTCTCGGAGTAGCCTCAAACAAATCTATTTTTCCTGCTCTCCTCCCCATTCTTATGATTTCAATCACCACGTCTTCCTTTCTCAGTCCCCTTACAACCGTGACTTTGAAAAGTTCAAGTCATTTATCCATTCACTCTGGGATTTCTTCAGCCAGTCAACTGTCTCAATAAGCTGTAATGAATCCACTATTTGCACATGAGAGTATTTGACTAAGGCTTTATTTGCCGTGAGCTTAACATTTTCAACCATTTCTAGGGAAATACTGCTGCTGAGTAGCTACAGCCGCTGAGGTAATGTGCCGGTCTGTTTTTATTTCGTTCTACACTGCACTCGTAAATGCATCCTTCAAATTATATTTGCCACCACTGAGGCAGTTTTCTTGCAGTGATTGAATAGTAAAGGCATCACTGGCTTGCTCAAGAATAGGGCTGAGGCAGCTGCAGGGATCTAATTTGTGATGCTTGTCAGCCTTGTCTACCTAAGGTAAAGTCCTGTGGCACACACGAATGAGTTAATCATAAAATGTTACTGCACTTTCTCAGTGGCAGTGATGACTTCGCTGATTTCTCCCTGAACATAGAAAAGCACTACATAGGATAAATTTTACAAGAAACTTGGAAGCATCTCATACTGAGTTGCACAATATTTTTAATTTGCTCACTTTGTCAGAAGAGCACATAGTTTCACTCTGTATGGCCTAGTCCCATGGCACAGTCCTTCTGAGCATTAATGTGCTCAGCAGCAACATTTCCTCAGAAAATCAATTCCACTCATCACTTGTTATGTGTTTTAGGCTGCCACAGGGTAAGAAATGGCATAAAGTCATTCTGCAGTGTGTTTTCTGCTTAGGTACTTGCTAGACTATGGTAGCTAAGAGGCAAAAGTTTACAGTCCGACTGTCTTTCGTACAAAAAGGTCGAGAGAAGTGTTATCCTAAATGTTTTGACCAAGTGAAAAATATGTAATTAAAAAAGGAAAGTTTTCACAGGATTCTGTGTAGTCCACCTTTAGGAGGAATAAGCAGAAGCAATGGTGTTCTGTATAATTCTATCACTCTTTTATATTGTTGCAGAGGAATTTTGTCCCATTCTGCAGCTTCAGTTCATTGAGGTTGACTGGCATTTGTATATGCACAGCTCTCTTTAGGCCTGGCAAAGCCATTTCAGTTAAGCTGAAGAGTGGACATTGACATCTTGATTCATCTTGACCTCACATTTGACCTTTAGAACACTTTGGTATGCAGAGGCATTTATAGTTGACTCAGTGACTCCAAGGTGCAGGGCCTGTCCTTAACATCACTGCAACACTGGTATTTGGTTTTTACCCCACACAGTGTTATTCATTATGGGCCAATATCTTCCAATTTGGCCCTCTCAGTCATTTTTAAGATAAACTTTGGAAGCTTAAACCTGCTGTCATGTTCTTGAATTTGCTGGGACGTCCACTTCTGGGAATATTTTGTGTTAAGACACACCCAAACACTTTAGAAAAGCAGCAAACTAGTAAAACCTTTCAGTTTTACAGAGGTGGTCACATTTGCTGATGATCAGCTAATGAGCTGAACTGTTTAGCAGCACCTGGCTGCTACATTCCCTCTTTTTTCCTATCCGATTGTTCAGTCTGACGTCACTAGCCGTGTCTGGGCCTAAACTGCTGCAGGTCCATATATCAAATGATCACTGTGGCATTACTGAGAGTTAAAACACTGTCTTAAGTCTTTCATCTTTAATAAAAAATTATCAGCGTTCTGCTCTACCAGGTGTAACAACTGAGTTTAACATCCAGGCATCCATGAAAACGGAATTTATGACATTTAACGGAGTTAGAAGTTAGCAGGAAGTTAGCTCGCTAGCTTCCATCTAAATACAATATAGCATGTCCTGACTGCGGGGTTTTGGAAACAAATTAAAACGTACAGCTTTCTTATCACTTCCAACATAAATGAAGACAGAAAACTAAACAGCAGTGACGTTTGTAGGGTTACTGAAGTTTGGCTAGCTGGTATATAATGATGTGCTACGTGACCGCTAGCGACACAGCTATGTTAGCATAATATAAACAAGCTAACTTTTTTTCCACTCGATAAAAGTTAACGTGAGTGTTCTCGGTGGTCAGGAACAAATGTAATCGCATGGCAGGATGCTTATACTATACTATTATATATTGTACATATATTTATTAGTTTCAGATGTAGCCATTCTTGTATTTTGCTTGTTTACGTTATTGTATTTTGCACAACTCTGTTGCTTGTGAAGCTCGCACACAAGAATTTCACTCACATGTGCTGTACCAATGTACCTGCACATGTGATGTGACAATAAAAGTGATTTGATTTGATTTGATTTGATTTGATTGTAAAAGGACCAAACTTCAGCCAGGAGAACAACTGAGATAATCCATCCACAATACGAGGTTAGTCATTCATATACTGCTGCATGGGCTGGGCTGTAGTTACATCGTAAGGTTTTAAAAACTGAGCTTAAATAAATGATTAGCGGTAATAAAAAGCCGAGGGAGGTCAACGGTGATCACTGACTTTTTTTTAGGAGCTTTTTAAGATTAAATAGAAGAAAATACAAAGCATTAAACATGTTAACAACACAAAAGCCATATTAAACGCAGACTACTTTAGGCCCGGAAGTAGGATTCGTCACGTCATCACTTAATAATCGGATTGAAACAGTGTGGGTGTACTCAGTTGCCACTGCATACAGTCTTATCAAAACTTTCTCTTTTACATGAACGTACAGCATACATAATATACTTTTTGCTTAATTATCATAGTCTGCACTACACAAGCTGTACAGATTGGATCACAGGACCTATGACTGTGGTGTGTACTACTAGAGCTTGATGCTAGTAGGAATTCCAAATGATAAAAATAATATGAAACAATCTGAAGCATAATCTGCTGCTTTTTAGTCTGGACTTTGTAATAATGAAGTTTTAAAGATCTCGTGTGTGTATATCACAAAGTAGAGGACAGAATGTCCATGGTTACTGATGCAGCCTCATCCCACATATTACGGCCATCTGGCGTTATGGTGGTGCTATCAGCAGGTAAAATCTGATGCAGAATTATAAAAAGCTATAAACAGAATGTATGTTGTTAACCCCTTGCATTGAGTGTAGAGGCTACGCTTGAAGCCACTGAGGTGTTCGATGGTGGAGCTGACAAAGTGCCACTGTTATGAAAGAAAACTTGTGGTATTGAGAAAGTCCAATAATTCCAGCGTTGTTGTTATCTTGTCAGCTTAAACATTTATTGTTCACC
Source organism: Haplochromis burtoni (assembly GCF_018398535.1). NCBI lineage: Eukaryota > Metazoa > Chordata > Actinopteri > Cichliformes > Cichlidae > Haplochromis > Haplochromis burtoni. The sequence continues at coordinate 2,259,534 of NW_024582387.1, read as the reverse complement.
ATTGATTGCATTTGCCATTCCACAGTTCGTCTTAATGTCCAACATTATCAAACATAAATCACAACAGCACAGCGATCACAAACTGTTTGGTCCTTATGATCAGTGACCCTAATTAAATGTTCCTGCCTTAAATGCAATCACTCACAAACACAAAAAGGGACAACTAGAGGCATGCAAACACGAACATGGCTCCTACAGTGAGCTTTGTGTCCTCTTTCCACCAACAATTATTTAATCGTCTTAAAGCTGGTTCGGAGACGAGTAATGATTCCATCAACCTAACTGATAACTGTAGACATGCCTGTAAGCAACAATATCACTGTTCAGGATTCTACCAGGGTTTTAAAGGGAGTTTTTCCTTCCCACTGTTGCCAAGTGCTTGATCATAGGGGGTCGTTTGATTATTGTGGTTTCTCTGTATTACTATTATTGAGTATTATTATACTGTGGGGTCTTTACTTTACAATATAAAGGGCTTTAAGACAGCTGTGCTTGTGATTTGGTGCTATATAAATGAAATCGAATTAAAATTTGACCTAAACATATGCGAGTGCGTTTAAAAAAATATCCCACCATCAATCAAAGTGTGGCGAAAACCTGATATGACCTCGATTTGTTCAACAAATATATACTGGGAGGTCTGAAAGATCTCTAGGTATGGGAACCTGGTCGTAAAAATTCAGCCTCACTATATCGAGGGTGTGAAACACTGTTAAGGATTGATCACCTTCACCTCACGACTTGACAAAGAAGTGTCTTGTTAACTTTCAAGATTTCAGAACATACTGCCAAGAAAAGCACAATAAAACTAGTTATTCGATCGGTGATAATCATTCATTTCATTCCTTCCATCCTAAGGCTTGCGCTTTAAATCGTTTCTCCACTCTCTCTATTTCCCACGTATGAGTTTTCAGTGTTTCTTTCAGTGTTTGTTTAAATAGACATGAAATCACTGTGTGTAGACTAAAGAGATTCTTTCTTTCTGAAAGCTCAGGGACAGTTTTTATGAAGCTGTTCAGATTTGTTCCAGAGCATCACATGAGCAAAACAGAACCACTGAATTCAGATAAATGTGCGTCATTGTTGCACATAAATTGTTAGAACCTTGGTGTGAGACAGTATTTGTGCCACTGAAAGTTGCATCTACTATTTCTGTACCTCATACCTTGAGACCAGAATGCATTTTAATAAGGATCAGGATGAGATAATCACTTCTATCCGGATTCACCTCATTAGCATACATCCTGCTAAGTGTAAAAGCCCCATTTTGTGTTCAGCCTCGAGTCACCCACAGGGTCATATTACTTCACTAAAATCAACCACCTATGGCTACAAAGCTGCAGCAGATGATGATTGAAACGTCCTATTATAGCTGGAACAGGAGCAGTCTAATTGAGACACATTGATGAGCGCATCCATATGCTGCACGGAGCCTGGATACTAAGATGGTTATCCTGGTGACCTTTCACCCTGGTTACACCCTTTCTGTGGCAGGCTTGACCTTTGCTATGGCCCTGCTGCTGCAGTGATCCACTCATGATATTTATTGTCATGCCCCATTTCCACTGAGACTGTCCATTTGGGGGTGATAGAATAGGATTGGAGAGGTGACCCTGTGCTCCTTAGAGGCTCCTGGGAGTCTGAATCATGCCTGCATGTTCTGTCAGCGTAATGGCAAACTCTGGCCTTTAAAGGCTGCACTTAACAGCGGTAACGATGGATTACTACTGCTCACCCAAAACTTAATGCTTACCTCCTGAACAAACACGAAGTCTCCCTTTTTCTCAGTGTTTTATTTTTATTTTTTGCCAGTCTTACTTCCCCTTCATTCTTAATATGTCCTTGTTTTTTTTTCACTTAATATCCCTGCCTTTCTTCCTCCATATCTGTTGCTTCTCCTTTTTCCCCAGTGGTCATCCTTCTTTCTTTGTCTCACATTGCCTGACTGTTTTCTCTTTCTCTCTCTCCTCCACTGTCAGCCTATCTTGTCTTTTTCCCCGATGGCTCATCAAATGAAAGAGCTGCAGTGATGCTATCTGTGCCCCCAGTCTGGACCAGTATGTGTGTGTGCGTTGTGTCAGACAGATTGCTCCTCATAAGACTGAGGCCCCCGGGCTAATGTCACAACAGTCCTCTCACACATTTCCTCAGTCAGCTGCACGCTCTACAACTGTGCAGGAACCAGAGCCTGCAGTCCCAACAAGTCAATTCAGTTAGATCAGAAGAATGAGCTTTATAGGAACTTGATTATAATAACTTGCTACAGTACAAAACATGACAGACAATGAGCTGAATCAACTTTATGAATCCCACAGAAAGGGGTCATCCCGTGGTCTGTGGGACTGGACAAACACATCAATCTTGAAGAATTGAGTAGTTCATACTTGTGTGATTTTTGTCAGTCAATTCAGCAACATATTTAGCGAGCATTTGTGTTTGATTGCTTTTCTTTGCTTGCCTCCCTGCCTGCCTCATCAAGGCAGGTTCAGCTGAATTTCTTTTAGGCTTACCTTGATGAGTAGTTACACATGCAATAGACTGTGAAGGGCTTAGTATACTTGGCCTGCACCAGAGAGTTTTAAAAAATATTTTATAAAAACAAATATTTAACAAGCTTCTCCATTACTGTACCGTAAAATTAAAATTATAAATGAATGATTAATAGAAATACTTTTTTTGGTATCCGGGCGATTATTTTGAGTCAGTTTCAGATATGAAGATTTGAGTTGTCTTTCAAATTAAATAAACAGATTGTATTTTTGTGTTTTTGGACTGCCAATTAATGGTTTCATTGGTTTATTTTTTATATAGCACATTTAATTACAACAGGAGCGTTGACCAAAGTGCTGTACAAGAATGCAACATACATTAGATAAAACAACAAGCTTTGCTACCGTTTAGACAACTGACAGAGTCAATAAACGGTTAATAATGTGCTGAAATGTGTAACAACATGAAGACTGTCTGTTAGTGTGCACTATCATCCCCTTTTAAACAGTCACCCGAAGTACACTTGTGGCCTTTTCAGAGAGTTTCTTTGTTGGTATCTGTTTGATAGAAGAGCTAGGAGCTCTACAACCAGAGGCTCTCTGTTCTTCAGCCATGAATATCTTTTTAAGCTCTAATTATGTAGCACAGTTATTGGCTGGCCCATGTGTTGTGTTTACTGTCACTGTAGAGATATAAGTCATGTTCATGTACAACGTCGTTTTCCTGCCAGCGCTTGTTAGGCTTTCCAGTGCTAACGCACACGGCAGATATGTGTGAGAGGCGTGAACTGGGGTGCCAGTTAGCTCGTGTTCTGCATTTTATTTTTGGCACGGCAGCTGGTACCAAGGTTGCTCAGGGATTCTGTGATTATGTGGACGGCACAAGAAAAAAAAAATTGTGATGATTACAAAGAAAATACCAAAATCCACAGTGACTTAGTCAGACTGTTAAAGCATTTGACCCTGGACTGTGTTTGTCTAAGGCTTTTGACCTTGTTTCTAAAAAATTAAATCTTTAAAAGGCTGTTCTTAAAATAGCTAGGAGCCATAGTTAAGCCAGTGCTACTTAAACAAGTGTAAAAAGAGAATTTGTCGCAGGCTATGTTCAGATGCAGATTTGCTGTGTTATATAAGGGAACAGAATGGTATTTGCTGAATGACTCAAAATAAACTACAGAGCTTGTGTTCACTGTTATAAAGAAACATGTCACCCAGTGTAAATGTGAAACAGTTATGTGTGTTTTAGCAGTTTTTTGACAGCAGCTGAGCTCAGAATGATTTAAAATAATATACATCTGGTTTGCACAGGAAATACTAGTCAATTTAATATTGGATTTGATCTTTTTTGCCTTTTACAGAAAAAAAATGTTTCATATCACCAACTTATCTGTAAAAGAAAATTAACATTAGATTTTAAGACATTCGTACAAGGCGCTATAACCATGAGGCTGAATCCTGGAATTGAAAAGAACTGGAAATCATATTTTAGGGTTTGAAGCAGAGAACACACACATGTTTTTGAAGTTTTAGGGAGCAACATGAACTAAAACTTGCACAGAACACTTAGGTACATTTAATTATGTTTAGAAACATGTAAAAATTCTTATTAAGCGGGGCAAAATCATTTTCTAAATCAGTGAAGTGGTCCTCGAGGTAATTTGTAATGCTAAAAGCTATTCAACCCAAAATCCACCAGGGCACTGTTAAACAAGAGCCACTACAGCTGCATAATGTCCTTTTACTTTAACACAAAGGAACTGAAGGAACAGACGTGCGCTTCAGTTTTGGCTCAAGTAGTCATGGATGGAGATTTACATCAATTTGTTCTCAACTAAGAGCGACTGTCTGAGGGCTGAAGCACAAAATGTGGTGCTGCTGTACCTTTGTTCAGCTGCGTAATGTCCTCCTACCATAATAACCATGATATACTTAACAAAACCAGTTATGCTAATTAGATCATTAATTGAACAGATTATTGCATGAATTTCTGTTAATGGATTAGGGATCATTATTACATGCGCGTGGGTGAGACACAAAAGCTGCCAGACGTGATGTATTTCAGCGGTGTATATCGCAGAGATTTTGATAAATTTGGTAATTTTACATGTGAAAAATTTGTCGTGTCAGCAGATGTATCTGATATAACAGTATCTGCTTTGCTTCTGCAATATAATGTTTAACGTTGCTCTAGGACCATCACTTGGACTGACCAGTCACATGTTTGTGATGATACAGCTTTGCAAGTCAGGCAAAATACCGAAGTTTAGCACTTCCTACAGAGAAAAATGTGATGGTGGGGGTTTGTGTCCAATGTGGAGATATTATTTTTAGACTTTGTGCACTATTAAGTTACTGTCAATCGATGTTTGGGTAAGTTTAGATGCTAAAACTGATCGATTATGTTTAAGTATCATAGTTTCCATGAATGCATATCCTTGCACAGTGTTAATTATATCTTAAGACGCTTTTCTGGCAGAAACCTTTAAAGGCAAATGTCTTTTATTGTAATTAGTATGCAAGTGCTTTATTTGAAGAGCACTTTTAACTGACATAAAGTCACAGCACAACAAAATGATTGCAATCATTTTAAAAAATTGTTAAAAAACAAAACTATTGCTATCAGTATGACACCATGTTACAGGATTTAAAAAGTAATAAATGAAAGAAAAAAATAATCTCAGCAGAAGGCCTGGTTAGACAGAAGCCTTTTCAAATGCCTTTTGAAGGAGTCCACAGAGTCAGCTAAATGTAGCTGGAGTGGTACTCTAGGTGTCACAGACTGAAAGGCTCTGCCCCTGCTAGTCTTCAATCTGGTAGGAAGAACTAATACATTTTGATCCTGCGACTGAAGACTGCGAGCGGTAGTGTGTTTAATAAGATGTTGAGATAAATGATCTGGACCTAGTCGATTTAGTGCTCTGTATATAAGTACAGAAAAAGCATTCTCAAAATCGACTGGGAGCCAGTGTGAGGAGTATAAAATAGGGGTAATGTGAGCTCACTTGCTAGAACTTATAAGGAGTCTGACTGTAACATGCAGCATTTTTTCCCCCCTGAGTTACAAAGATATGATATCTCAAACACATAACTGCTCAGCTCCTGTGATGATCCTGGAGCAGCAGCAATTATGATGTACAATATCAGATCATGCCATGCAGTTCTGCTAAGCTTGTTTAAAAAAGCTGCCAAATATGGGATTGAGATAGTTAAGCTCAGAATATCTGATTGCACGGTGGAGAAATGAACCTGCTGTCACAGTGATGTAGTCCTGGCTTGAGCTTGAAGCTTGCAGTTTTTCATGTTAGAACTTGAAAAAGTAAAGTTTAAAGATAAGCTGAATAGACACACAGCATTTGTGACTAAAAAGTATGTAAATCGCCAATATTTATAAAAGGGAAGTCCTGAAATACTGTACAACACATTTAATTTTGAAGTGTCTCGTTTTGTCAGTCCCTTTGAATGATGGCGGCAGAATGAGTTACCCATTTCCTTTCGTTTATTCATTCACCCAAAAGTTTTATAGAAGAGCAACATGATGCCATGGGATTGTAGTGTAAGAGCATGCCACGGGCATGTTTTGTGTCATTTTTGCACATTTTAAGTATGTTCAGTGTTACAGGGAATAATTAATCATGTAAAAATACATTTAAAAATGCATAAGCAAAAACAAAATGTAGTGTTAACACACAAAATTTCATGGCATGCCATTCATATGGTGTTTCATGTTACCACATGACCCCAAACTAATTATCACAGGAGGCAGAGCAGCCTTAAGAAATCATTGATGTGTTTTGTGTAGAAACGCAACATGGTAAATCATCAAAAGATGCATAATCTCTTCTCATCTTTCCCATGTCTTGAGATCTACCAATTCACCACAAACAATACAATTCATGCATGTCAGATTTCATTCTTTTTAAAACAAGATAAAAATCCTCTCATGTTTGCCAGTGACTGTTAGTGTATAGCTGCACTCACCTTCTTAAGTCGTCCACTCCTGGTGCCCAGGAAGACCACACTGTGTCCACCGTAGATGTAGGAAGTGACAGAGGTCAGCCTGTCCCTGCTCTCAGTGAACACTGTCCGACCTGACACCAGCTGGGAACCCCCCAGGGGTTGGTTTATATCCAGACCGCAGAAGTGATCATCAATGGGAACAGGCTGCGTGGAGAGAAGGAGGGTGTGCGAGTGAAAATATAGAAAAGATTAAGATAATGATGGCAGAGAGTTGTGTTTTTGAGACGAAGTGAGGAAGAGAACCGGAGAGAAGGTGAAAGGAGGAGGGATGGAAAAGCAGTGAGAATGAAATGAAGGAGGAGTGGGTATGACAGATATAAGGAGAGGAAATAGATGTAATGAGAGAGGGTGAAGAGAGCTAGTGGGGGCCAGAAACTGACTGAAATTGCTGTAGACACATGCGAATATAAGAGGAGAACTCAGAGTGACTTATGGTAAGCCTAACATGCATTAAGCGCACGATTTTCAGGGTTAAAAATGATTACTTCAAAAGGGTTTGTGCTGCTGGGTTTGTGAACACGCCTCAGAGCGGGCAAATTTGCGGAGCAGAATAATTGCTGATGGCAAACACGAGAGACGGCGTGTATTTTGCGCCTGTTTCTGTGATTTTTAGATCGCTTGATCTGACATCACAGAGCACAAGAGATGTTAGGTTTTGATTGGGCATCAAAGAGAGCTGCACGCTTAGCAGTCCTATTGCATCTTCTAACATGCACCTCAAACTTTTGCTAATTGCCTGTCACTTAATATATAAATCTACCCTTTTAGGGCTTTTTTATTGTTGTTTTAAATCCTCCATTTCTGAAGCATATATTATTCGTTAGCCCTGAAATGAGCTTTTCCTTTGATCAGGCTTTGTGCCTGAGTTTAACTAAATGTGATCAATTAAGTGAGCATACCATAAATGTATCTAATATCGCACCACTGCCCAGTTCTTTTTCTTCATGCACTTTACCTCCAGTCTTATAAACAAGAAATAGGGGATCCATCTCTCATTTTCAAGATTCCCTCTGGACCCACAAAAGTGTTGCACATATTGCCAAATAGTCAATGTGAAATTCTGCTGCTGAAATTTTAATGACATGCCTATCTGTACACTAAATAAATATATGTGGACACATACACATATATGCTGTAAATTAATACTGGATTTAGTAGTTGTACTAAAAGCAGAATTGCTTTGGTTGCTTTTTTGACCATTTTGGTTTGAATTTAATCATCAACTGTTGGACTTCCATCAGATTTTGTGGTCTTCTGGGGATTAATCTTCATAATCTTCAAATAACTTCTTGCTGTTGTGACACTTGCGATTGATGATTGAATGGAGAGTCATTTAAAACTTGATGCACACATTTGAGAAAATGCACTCAAATCTAGTACCGCCAGGTTAAAGTTTACGTGAAGATAATTAATCTGAATTTTAGAAGCAGGACCACTGCTCCTACACTCCCCTTCTGGTCCTTTGTCTGTATATGCATTAGGGCTGCCACAAACGATTATTTTGATAGTTGACTAGTCACCGATTATTTTTGCGATTAGTGGACTAATCAGATCATGCATCCATTGGATGTAAAACGTACAGCTTATTGCACCAGCATGCATCTGCTCTTATATAACTATCATTACCTTACAGCTTTAAGTGTTTAAGGTATGTGCTAACTAAAAATAAAGACAAGATGATAGTTTATCAAATTTTAATGACATTTGCAGATTGTTTCGGTGAAGTTTAAACTCCTTGATATCTAAAATATAACAGGACACCGGAGTATATTCTCGAGCATCTCACACTTCTGATAATCAGCTGTCTGCTTGACGTTTATTCAGCTGTGTAAAAACTTTAATCTCAGCCAAACCGATTTACTCAGGAACAAATAAAATACTAAAAAAAAAGGCAAACAATACAATTTTTAAGTTATCTAAGGGATTTGTATATCATGTTTAACCTGAGTAGCGGAAGACAGCGGTGGGTTTGAAAACGATTTGCCCAGAGTCCGGTGTTCTCACCGGCTCTAGTGAGCCTTGCCCCCGGCTAGCTATCGAGCTGGTGGGTAACAGACGTCTCCGAAAACGTCGGAGCGCTTTTGAAAATATGAGATGTCTTGATAAACTGAGCAGATATTTGAGGTTTACACAGCTACATTCTCTCCTGAAAATATGTTAAACGTTTATTTTGTGACCCAGAAAGAATAATAAAAGTAATATTAAAACTAACTAGCTGCCGCCATTGTTGGAAACTGAACTAGGCTGCGCTATGAATTCTGGGACACAGCTTCTTATTCTTCTTCGGGGTTTAACGGCAGCTGGCATCCTTGTACATGCAGTGCTGCCATCTTCTGTTTCAGTCCGTTATTACACTCTTAAATCCTACTACTTATTCCTGCGTCTTTTGGGATCTTACAAAGCTTCAAACGACGCGTCGACTATTAAATCAGTCGTCGACGATTTTGATAGTTGACGTAATCGTGACTAGTCGACTAATCATGGCAGCCCTAATATGCATCCTTCACTAAAACGTGTTGTTCTCATTTTCCCAACCCCTCTTTTTCATTCACTTCTGGATCTGCCTGGCTCAGGAGCCGCTGCCAGTCCGCTCTCAGGCCTTCCCCAAACCGCACCATCAGTTCACAATTCTTCATCCACCATTGTCAAATAATAATGAAGATGTGGTCTCAGCCAGTGACTGATCCAGTAAAGATTCTTAACTTGCACTAGATGGATTAGCACAAGAAATATACAGGATTATTATTAGGTTTATACTTTTGGTTTAGTTTATAGTTTCCAGATGGTGTGTCTTCAGGACTTTGGTTATTGTTTAACTGTTCTTGTATTGACACTATGCAGACTTTTGTGATTTACATGAATTATCTCATCTTTTGGAGCACTGCCATGGCATCGAACATAAGTTTTAGGAAACCCTGACATTTATGCTGATTCCAATATCTGGTCAGTATTTCACTTGGAAAAAAAACTTGCATTTGACCTCAAGAGTGTGTGCACCAGAGACCCTGTGTAGTTTGTCTTTTTCTCAGATTTTTAGATTGCTTGATCTTCTAACGTGCACCTCAAACCTCTGCTAATTGCCTGTCACCTAATATATAAATCTACCCTTTTAGAGCAGCTATTTTTTATCCTCTGTTTCTGAAACACATTAGGCTAATGATCAAATTTTATTAAAGTAGCATAGTTGCCTTTTTTTTCTTTTGGTTAAATGTTGTTATGCTAACAGTAGTGTGATGGATTGCTATTGAATTAAATACTGTAGGTCTCTCTGTTTGGTGTTGAGAACGCCTTAATGCCCAATGAAGCCATTTTCAAGCGCCTTCTTTGTGGCAATTCATTGTGTTGTTCCCTTATCAGGAAGGAAAAGTAGACCTAGAGGAAACTTTGAAAGGATCAACTTGAGAATTGAATGACCAAGGGCCAGATTTACTATATTCGGCAAAATAGCATGTGAGCCCAAACCCCAAATAGTTCTCATAGGTGTGATTAGTTTTATGTGTGATTTACAAAATACAGATACAGGTACAGTGAGTTAATTTCCAGATCAAACGCAAAAAAATAAGACAGGCTTATTTTAGCAGTTAATTGCATGTCCCATTTGTTATTAAATACTTAATTTGCATAATTGATATTTTGTGCCTTAAAAAAGGAACTCCCCAAATGGTCAGCTGCAAAAATCTCTGAGTTCCCACCTCTTACACTTTAAGTGATATTATCATTTCACTTAAAGCACCCAGCTGCCAATTTAAAGCCTCAGTCATTAGCTGTGAATTTTTTGTCTTATTTGCCCAGCAACTAGCAGAATAAGAAACTGCCATTATTGGCACTGAATCAACAGAGTGGAAAGGTTTTGGGCTTTTCAAGTGGTGATCTGCCGTGGCTATACAATGTTGTTACATGTATGAACACTTATATAAACTGTACTGACCACAGAAATCATACCTAATGCATCACCATGCCCAACTGGTGCTTGATTTGACTGAGTATTTATGTAACCAGAGAACTAAAGTATCCAATGAGACACATTACAGACACATACAGCATATGAATACAGAGAGAGAGATTTCTTTTGCGTTTGCGTTGGTGTTATGGATAACATTACATCTCATTTATTTGATGACATGGTTTAATCAAAGTACATGTTGGGAACCGCAAGAGTGATTTACCGCATGCGATGAATCTCATTGTTTTCACGCTTCACTTTCAACTTGCTTCCATGAAAGCCTCTCATTATGCAGAATTATAGCTTTTATAAAGGCACAGACTTGGACATTCACAAGAAAGGCAGTTTTTTCTCAAGATCAAGAACAGGTCTCAGAGGGCTCAAAAAATGCTGACAGCGACAAGAGCAGAAGGAGGGAGATGGGGAAAGAGAGGGAGAGAAAGGGGAGGAGAAGGAGGCGGGAGTCGGTGCCTAAACCCCTGAATGAAATCAGAGCTCAATACAGAATTCCTCTGATTAGCATTGTGGAAATAATCTCCTCCAGCTCTTCTGCTCTCATGGGATCTTGAAACCTGAATAGTGTCTTCAGCATAGCACAGACTGCCTATCTATCAGCTGTTTAGGCTGCAATCATACTTGCAAGTCTAACTTTCAGTACAGCTCTACTATATCACTGCTACACACTACTGTGTGATACTTTCGCTAAATATGTGAAGTTCAAAGCAGCATTTCTCCCTAAAATCTACCTACCGCCTTGGTGCACTGCACGTCCTTTCCCAGCAGCCAGTGCAACTCCAGATTTCCTTCTCCTTGGTAGCAGGACTGCAGCCGCTCCTTAATGCGGGTGTTGATGTCCTGGATGGTGAAGATGCAGAGAGCAGAGTGATCTGGAGGGTCGTGGTACTGCTTCTGTCCTTTCGAGAACACAGCAAAGAGCACATCCTCTTGAGCACTAATGTTGAGTGACTTAGCCAGAACCCTGCCGGCCTTGGACAGGTAAGCTGCCTGCAGCAGACGGTACTCCTCGCCTCTGTGAATGCACCCCACAGGAAGTGACACATACGAGTGGAACTTCTTGTCACCTTTGCACAGGCGGATGATGCGGGATGTGTAAAAGAGGTCGCCAGGGGAGCCACCTGCAGGCATCCCGTTCTCTGGAGTCTCCGGCTGGACAGTCATGAAGTAGACAAAGCTGCTGCTGGCAAAGCCATAGATGTAGTAGATGTCAAAGTGTGGCACAAGAGCCAGTGTGTCTGAGGGGATTTTAATCAGAGAAGAAACAAAATCAGTGTGAAGCTCATAGTCCAGCATGGCGGAGGATTCTGGGTCACGAGGCAGCTTTCGGCTGGAGATAGTTGGAAAGTAGTCCTGTTTTCCGCCTACGGCAGTGCCGATGTATAAAGTCGCATCCTGACCCTGAGAGGGTACAACAACTCCATACATTGTCCCAGTCTGGTTGTCACTGGACAGGTAGTGCTCTTTCTTATGCGTGGGCTCCACAAGGATGAACAAATCATCCAGCCTCATCAGCTTACAGACGCCCTGGTAGAGGCTGCCACAGGCCAGCAGCCGGTTGTGAGAGTAGTCGATAAGCAACAATTTGTTAACATTGTCAGTGGAGGCCAAAGGCTCAGAACAGGGCTGGACAATTAGTGGAGGATAACATGCTTTGTTGTCATACTCTGGTCCTGTATCATGAGACACCAGGAGTGTTAGATTAGAAGACAACTTGTAAATTCGATTGACAGCTCCAATGTACAAAGCCCCAGTAGACTGATGCACAGTCAAGTGGTTCAGCGACCACTCCCTCCTCTCTGATTGGAAGGTGTTCATAGTTTGTCCTAGAGTCATCTTTTGATTCAGAGAGATTAGAGTCAATAGCCACAGTGCCAGGGGCCATGACATGACCTTTAGAGGACCGTGACCTTTATTGAGGCCGCAGTAAGTCCATCCTTTATACAAGCACGTTCCCATCCCCACGTGGCTCTGAAAAGTATTGAGCTCAGACAAACAGGGTTGTGTGTCAACAAGTAGCAGGATTGTCCAGAAAAAAGATCAGCTCAAGCGGGGTCTTGTTCTCCTCAAGTGAGCTTCACATCATTCTGAAAAAGAAAAGACAGACATTTGTTTTAGATCTCAAAAAATCCTTGATTCTTTCAAGTGTGAAAGATTGCTTTTCAGGATATCGTTAGGCACTAAAACCCTAGAAATGTCTTGTTTTCTTCTCTAGCTCTGCTTAGTCAGACACATGAGACATCAAAGAAACAAGTAATCATTTGTTCAAACTGTCTTCCCATATTTACTAGCCTGAGAGATGGTCCAATATTCCCCATATCAACAGGGGGGCTCATTATATTCGCCTTTCTGTAAGAGAGACCTAACTGTGGCCTATTACTTGAACAAAGCAGTGACACAATGTAGCTGCGCGTTCCCTCTGTTTGGGTGGCTAATTAAATGATCCAAATGTATTAATTATGCATCCATATTTTGGGCTCCCTGTTTTCCTTCCTCCCCTCTGCCTTGTTCGTTTAAATGGTTGAATCCAGGAGGAATTAATCACTCTCCAATGCGGCCGACATTCCTAAATTAATCAGGCTTTTTCCAGGGATGGCAGGGAGTCATTAGAGATTCAGAGCCTGGCAGCATCAACTCACACTTCCCTTTTTAATTTCATTAGCATATTTTATGTAAATATTTCCAAGGGACAAACAATGTCCGTCAAACACATGACGGACAAAAAAGATGGATGAGTTAGCCACATGAATGTTTGATGGATGTACATTTTTAATTTATTTATTTTTTACTGTTATAACGTTAATATAAAATATCTTTTCATCTCCCATATGGCCAGACAAAATAAGCTTATCTACAATAAAAAGAGGGTTTTTTTTCCTCTATATAAAGACTGATGTTTTATGATGGCAACACAAGCATCGTAGATAAAGTAGCTTCACATATGCCGTTACTTCATCGATGTCCATTAAAAGAGTAATAAAACTGTCTGCATAGGAGGATACATCATAAATTAAAACACCTACATCACTCTAAATCCTGCCTGTGTGCTGCCTGAAGCTTCTCCAATCATACACTCAAAGGTGGTTTCTGTCTCTCCTTTGTTATCGCCGTTACTACACCAAAAGCACCTTCACACTCTTCTAACAATCCTTTAAAAATAAAAATAAATGAAATGCTTTCAAATTTCCTCCAAGTATATCCTGCCAAATCCTAGAAGACTATACCTCGGAAGCAAACTGTCCTTTTTTGGCTGGTACTAACGTAAGCGGGGTGTTTTCTCAGTGAGACTTCCTGGTATAAGTAAAGGTTAAATGAAGACAGCCATGTCAGATCCTAATGCGGAGGTCATGATGCGGTGGGTGCTCTCCATTGGCTGACTAACAGGATGTCCGGCTGAGTTGAGCTGGAGCCAGGGATAGAGCGGATGGACTGACACTGAGCTGGCTGGGCCAACTCCAGCTCCACTCCAGCATCTCCTGCCCATCTGTCCCCACCGTGCTCACACAGGGGGAGAAGTCACTTGAGTGTCCCGACCTACTCTGCTCAATTTGGCAGGCTCAGTGTGAGCAACTCTACCAGTAATTGGCCACCGAAGAGTAATATCTGCCACACGCTGCATTGGAGCTCTTAAATCTGAAGTTTAGTGTTTGCTTTTGTTTGTTTAAAACAGATTCCATTTATAAAGACATGAAATGAATCAGTCATAGTCACAGTGCTATCTTTGCTGCCTTTATTTTAGAAAACAGAGAAGTCTTTCCTATTTTTTTCCTGACTGGACACAAAAAAACATCTCTTTTATTAGTTCTCAGAAAGCCTAGATTTGGCAGGACATGTTGGCTCTAATATTTACATCTTTATTTAAGGCAAAATGTTGTCCAGCAAATTCTTTCTGAAAATCCCTCAGATCATCTGCTTTGCAAGCTGATGAGCCCATGAACCAGTTTCTGTTTTCATTTATCCTGAAAACCTGATGAAATCAGTACTCATGCGTGATTGAAATACTGGAGGATGAAGCATCTGGATAAAATGAAATATAAATAAGATTCATGTGCTTATTTTCAGCAATGACCATGAACTAGTGCTAATTGCGAAACTTTACTTTTTGAAGTACAGCCTTTTTTCCCCGAGATCTTTCTTCTTCTTTTTGTAGTCTTTTAAATAATGGAATGTCAAGTAATGCACTTAAGAGCTGCTTGAAAGTGGCAGAGTTAGAAAAATGTGACTGAATTCTTGAGCTGCCACAGAAAAGGGATTTTTGTGCTTCAGCTGGGGCTGTCTCTACTTTGTCTCTGCTTTGGATTTCTCTGCTTGAACTCACTCTACAAACTTCCAACTTAAAACCTTTGGTGTAATATGTATTGTAATCTTATCAAAAACTCAAGTGATGACCTTTCCTCAACTGGAAATAATAAATAAGACATCGCTCTTGAGGTCTAACAGCAAATAGCAGACCAAATGATATTTACAGAGGTTGGCTCGAGTCTGGCTTGACCTTAAACAACAGACACCAGCAGTGATACCCACAGGTTAATTCAGTGCTGAGAGTCTCCAGTGAAATCCTCAAAGGAGTTACAAAACAGGGGAGAAAAACACGAAGAGAAATTAAGGAAGTGCTGGTGGCAAACGGAGCTGGGCAGGCATGCAGGCAAGCAGCAGCCTCGTCGTTTCATCCATTTCTGTTCTGCCGGCTTTGGTCACGTCTAAGGCGTGCAGTCATGCTGCTCAGTGTTTACCCTGGATTATAGAGACAGCTCTTCGCCCTGCGCAGTCCTCCCTGCTGAATTCTCCGCCTCGCCACTCAGACACGCTCCAGCCCAGACGTGACTCATTCACACTCACACACAGGAACATGGTTTGCTGAGGCCTCTGGGGACGTGAGCTCTCAGCGGGCACCAATCACAACACAGAGGAGGGAGAAGCCAGTCTCTCGTGCTCCGCAAACACGACCCTTTGACCTGGATCAAGATCTGTGGAACCAAATCCATCCTTTTGGTTCAGCTTTAATTGAGGCGAAATGCTGTCATAGCTTCTGTAGCACCCTGTTAAGCATGATTCACGGGACGGAAGCGATGGTTACTGCTGTTGAGATGAAATAATTAAAAGAGGGCTCTCTTCTTTTTTAGTATGTGCATCATGTTCAGTCATCGCTCAAGTTTGACAGCATAAAGATATGTTTTGTCAGCATTTTTCATGTGTACTGTAGTACATTCAGATAAGATATTATGTGGAAACCTTATTTCTTGAAGATTTGCATATTTTGTGAAGTAGTGAAGAGCTTTGTAGGCAGAGGCTTAATTGATTTGCGATACTGTGTTAAAACGCAATTGTGATCATCACAAAAAGAACTGACATGAAGTTAAAAGTATTAAAATACAAATTTCCCGATAAAATGCTTTAATAAGAATTCACCGTGTTTAATTAAGTTTAGATCATTTAGATCAACCAATAACACTGAATTGCTAAAGCTTTATAGCTAAACTAAGCCTTTTAGGCTGGTTATATAGTACTTGTAAGAACATGGGATGATGATAGGATGATGAGATAAATTATTTATCTTCAAGAATGATGTAATACAAATACATTATTCCCTGGAACTATAGACGGTCTGGCAGGCAAAGTGGTGGAAACCCCTCAGACAAAGCTTCTCAAACTAAAGGGATGAGAGGTTTAACAACAAGTGGCCTGAAATATGAGGCTAGAGGTGGTGCCTATAAATGTTGTAAAGTAAACTGTTTAGGGAAATTAGGTTTTGATTTTCTGTTCACAGTCATATTTAATAGTCACATTTATGTTGAAGTCTTAAATTGAACATTCTTATCCATGTTTGTCATCACAGCTCACTCGGCCAGGGGCTGTTGCTGGTAGCTACGTATTTTTGCAAAGCATTCACATTTTGGAGATGTTACCTTTCCAAACACTCAGAGCAAGATGATACAAGAGGATTTCTTTCACACTTTAAAGAAGGACAGATTTAGCACAAGCAGCATGTGTTCAGGTTTATCTTGTTTATGTTTTGGATTATAGATTTGAGAACACTGTCGACAGACTGCGCCATGATATTTCTAAAGGTCAGAAGATACTTCTCGGTGCTCACACTTAGTCAACAATAGGAGTCATTGTCACTCACATCAGAGGTGATAAAAAATTTTTTTCCTTTTTGTCGCTGTTGTTTTGTGTGGCCTAGATTTATAAGGCTGCACAAAGCCAATAACAGTATAAGACCACGGGGGCGGAAAACTGTCTGAACTACAATAGTCATAACAGCTTCTGTCTTTATGATTACAAGCGGGCTGTGCACAAGCGTGAAGGGTTTTTGTGTCTGTAGGTTTGTGCTGATGAGGCTGCTGATAGAAGTTTAAAAGTTTCTTATAGGACATCATTTTGGAGTTGGACAATATGTGGCTGCAGTTCTTCTGAACGTTTGAGATTGTAGTATATAAACCCACATGGGATACATTTGACTGGGGTTCTCGTCAAATACGCACAGGCCCGTCATTGGGGGGAGGGCTAGTTGTACACATCACACATGAATGGGCTGAAAGGGCGCCAGTCGCAACAGAACTTGACTTCCAAATGAATAAATGAAGGCAATTAGTAGATCTGTTTACAATGTTGTGGAGACAGAAGTAGGTCAAACATGGCAGACACAGAAGGGAGGAGGGAGCCAGCAAGCCAGAGCCAGGGGCTGTCGCTGGTACCTACAATGATGAGTCGGGGAATTAGGACATGAAAATGCCGTCTTTATTAACAATGACTTTTAAATGAATGTCATAATGAATCACAAGGGACCGGTGGAGTTTATTAGAAAAGCAGTGTTTTCTATTCAGCCCATCGTGTTTTATCAGACACAGTGTTGTAGAGGGTAAGCCCAGGGCAATAGGCTCCGCCTTCAAAATCCCCCTCACCCAAACACAGACTCGAGCCTCAGAGGACATAATGTGTAGCTTGGATGCTCACACTGCAGATACCCACAGGATATCTTCACTTTGATACTGCTCAGTCAAATTTTATGACAGTTGGCCCGTGGTTAATTTTTATCATTATGTTCTACAATGTAAATTCAAAGAGAAGCACTTTGCCCAGTTGGAAGGGGGCAATCTTAAAACCAGTATTTAGACTAATGGCAATAACGCTTTGGGAGGCAATTGTTCCCTGGAAATCACTGCAAACTGCTGTGAATTCATTTAGCTTCATTGGCAGCTCGACTGGCACCTCTGCGTGTCCCAGCATTTTTTATATAATAAAAAACAGAACAATTATTTCCTTTTCTCCGTGCTTGTTGTTTAGTTTATTGGCCAGCGCAGATATTGCAGGCTTTAGGACTCTCTAGCCAGCCACAATTCTTGATGGTAGAGTAGTGGAGGATGTCCGTGGGGGACAGTAAAACAGCGCTATGTCATCGCAACTAGCTCGGCTTCTAATAACTGCAGGATGCTGCGCAGAACCTGGGCAGTGGTAAATGTGACATAGGGGACCAATTCCAACAGATCACCACAACACAGTCAGCAGCCTCCTCTGCAATGCATTCCATTATCTCAGGGCATATGCATTATACATGCAGATACAGTACTTTATCTGAAATTGCTGTTAAGAGCAGGGACCAGATGAAGGGCACTGCTGCCACAGTCAGATTTAACCATGCATGCCTTTCTCCACCCTTCCCTCTTCTCAGCTCTGTCTCCTCTTCCATAAATCTCGTTGTTGGTCTTCCCTGCTTAATGGTGACCTCAAGCTGGCTCATCTCAACTGCTGAGGCCCTCGTGTTGCATATATGATGAGCATACAGGGGAAAGACAAAGTGACCTCCAGCGCCGTGATGAAAACCCATGCAGTTCAAGTGCAATAGAGGGTCTTCTATAATTCAGCAATCGCATAGGAAGACAGAGTGAGCTGTCTTTCTTCTGGAGCCACACAGCTAGCGCCTGTAGTGGTAACCTACATCGCCTCAGAGCGAGGAGTAAACAGGTGTGTTTGATCAGGTTTTGGAGTTATCTTTCTGCACCCGCACAAAGACAATGAAGATGGTGAAATGAAGACTGGGGACCAAATACAGAACAGCTCACCTGTTTAGTTATTTGTACTATAAGATAATATATATTAACTACCAGCTTTATGTTCAGAGGGATGGCTTTATTGTCTGTTCGCACTTATATATCTGCCTTTTTTCTTCTTTTTTTTGGCCAGGTTGTTATTGCTCTCTCTAAAGCAAAGCTATATTTTCCTCAGACCGACTGACTTACTCTACAGATGTGCAGGACCATATTGATTTCTCATGCATAAATCAAGGAGACCTGACAAGGAAAATACTTTACATTTGGCAGAAACTAGACCTCACTGAGTGTATGAATGGGGAAAAAGCAATCAAACACAGTGATGCAGACTATATTTGAAGCTGTGAAGCACATATGTCCATGATTCCCACACCACTGCACACAGAAATCAAAGAACTTATTCCAAAGAAGCCTGTATGTTTCCTCGGCTTCCTCCCGCTTTGCCCATATGGTTTCGTGGGGTGGGAGATGCCAAGGTTGGAGGTAGCTGGCACGAATAATTACGATCAAAGAAATTACAATGCAAAAGGAACAGCTGCTACCTCGACTGCTGACAAATCACTATGAGCAAGAGGAGACTGCAATAGACGGCGAGTCAGGGAGAGTAAAACAGGAAAGAGGAGGAGAGATGGTGCATGTTCTACTATACAACAACTTTCCCTCTAAGTATCTGCTACTCCAAAACCCATTTAACATTTAATCCGCAGTGCAAATAAGGCCTTTGGTGGCCATTCACCCCAAAGCTGTACAAATAAAAGCATCTGCCCAGATTATCTCAGTCAGACTCTATGGTCAATCCAGCCCGGCCTCTTTCTAATTCTACCCGTCAGAAATTCTATCCTACTTCCTGAGCCTCTCACATGAATTTGAGAAGAGTCACAGAAATGTCTTCAATGTCCAAAAATAGAAATAACCTGGTTTGAAGTATAGTAACCAAGTGAGTTAGAATTTTACCAAAACTGCAAATGCAGGTGAATTTCTCTCAAATAGAAATTCACTTCATGGCAAATGCGTTACATTTTTTTTTATGCTTTATCACAACTCCTGCAGGAATAATGCAGTATCCTTTCGTCTCAACTTGCCCTTCCTAATAGGATTTGCTTGTCAAATTAAAATTGAATACTCCAAGTCTATTAAGCTCAGTCCCACCTGGTTTGTAGCTGCCAACGGCTGATCACTATACAGCAGTCTTAGATGTAGTCCAGACAGTCTGGACTTCTATGACATGTTGCAGATAACCTGGTGAGGACAATTTTGCAGATGTAATCACTTAAAGTTGTGAGGCATTATTCCAGACATTAGTCATTTACTTTTTTGTAAGACGGGGTTTTTACAAAGTGGACCCAAATACTCTGTCTTCCCAGGTGGCAAAAAAGAGCAATTTGACGGTGTTCTGTAATGGTGATGGTGTTTCATAATTCAGTCCAATTTGGTTTAAGGTGCCATCTGTCCATTTTTCAAGCCCTTATCTAACTAGGGTTACAAAACCCCATACCCTGGATTTGTCGCTAGTCTGTCTTATATGTTTCTTTAGAATGTGGGAGGAAACTGGAGCACCAGATGAAAATCCACAGTGACATGCAAAGGCCAAAAGACGACTGCAAGTGCTAACTACTGAAACCCTAATGAACACCAGTTTGAAGTGCCAGACTTATTTTATATAATCTTGAAACCTCTGTTTACGTTGTTTAGCAGCCTCTTGTTTTTTGAGAACTGGCAAGGAACTGGGGTTGGCTTGCCTCAGTCGACGTGTAGAGTCATGTAGAAGTATCCCTGGGCATGATACCACACCCCAGGCTTTCCCTGATCCATCTATCAAAGTTCAACTGTTTTAGTACTCAGCATCACAAACATCAAATATCCTATGTTTTACCTTTTTAAAGGTGTAAAGAAATGTTTCATTTTTTTTTTCAAAGGCTGAATTAATGTTTAAAACATTTGGTTTTAAAGCCGTCGCTTCACCAGTCAGCTGGGATAGGTTCTAGCCCCTCGTGACCCTGACAAGGATAAGCAGGAAAGGATGGATGGATGGATGGATGGATGGATGGATGGATGGATGGATGCTACACCTGTCAAACACTTAATTAAAATCTGTAGCAGCCTTTATTATCTTTAGTTATTATCCATAGACTTAAGTTGAAACTCAAAAATATATCTTAAAATAACAGTAGTTCAAAATGCTGCCAGAGACCACAAATGTCATAGTGGCTTCTTTGTGCTTTCAGATTTCATATTGGGTGATAAATAATTACACTACAACACTTCACAAAACTAAGGAAGAAAGACGAAGAAGCCATGTTTTAGAAGTTATTCGAGTATGATTAGTTTGTTGAAATGGTACGAAAGAGATGGATTAAAGTGAAGTTACATGGGTTAGACCAATAAAGACCAATTTCTTTCCATGTTCCATAAGATATAATAACATAACCAAATTTTACCAAATGGCAAGTTTTAGGTATTTTGTATGTAAGCTACATGAAGAAAAGAGATGTGCTGTGAAATTACCAAAGTCTGGCTTGAATATCTGCCTCAAAGGGCAGAAAACCCACCAATTTAGCACAAGAACGATTGTAAAAGTTACAACAACCGAGATATCCTGATGTTTGTGATCCATTATATGACCTAAGTTATGAAAACACTGGTTCCTGTACTTCCTATAATATTCTCCAGTTATTGTTAATGCTTTTTCAGACATCTGAAAATGTTTAGTCCAGCGGTTTCAGAGCCATTAAACTGAATTTCATGAGTAATATAAGAAAACCGATTACAAACGGATAAACTTGTGTCAATGCATTTCAGATTTAAAAAAACTCATGTGACATCACTTAACTTTGTCATCTATTTTGTATGGCCATATTCTGTCTAAATACAGAAGTGCCAAAGAAATCATGCAAAACAAACACATCAGCAAAGTTATTACACTGTTTGTATCAACAACAGTGTGACAATCTGGAGGCAATGCGCCATATTGCAAGACCGCCATCACTGCATGCTGAGCGCTGCCAAAGCTGCCATCTGGCAGGTGAGCTGCACACTTTCCTCTCCTCCCTCTCACTTCTCCTCTCCACTGTTTTTTACCACTTCTCTTCCTCGCTCTTCCTATATTAGACCTTCTCACCCCTGCTACCTAGCTATTTCCACTTTTTACACTCCTGTCTAACCCTGTAAGGTTATTCTTCTCCACATGTACTGTATATGCACCTCCCTCCAGGCCTGGATCACACACTGAAATAAGTGGAAGCATGAAGCCTGAAAGGTGGAAGCAAGAGAGTAAAGACTAAGGACAATTGCACATTGGCTGTGCTTGTTCATCTGCAGTATTTTGTTCTGTCTGCATTTCCTTCTTTTTTTTCCTTTCTCTCTCTCATCAGTGTCGATTTCATATCACTGTTTGCTCTCCTCCCCGTTATCGCAGCCCTCTCGTCACACTTCCCTCTCTTTTTGTCTCCTCTTAGCAAATATGCACTCATATGCAAAGACGCACCAGTAAATAGCCACACGTATAACACGCACATTCACACACGTACAGTATACACGTGCAAACACGCGCACACACACAAACTGCAGGCTCGACGTCTTCTTCCGCAGGCTGTAGCATCTGAACAGTCGTGTTTAATCAGTGTCTCCATAGGCAACCGGGGGTAGCGGTGGGTGGAGATGGTGAGACTTGGAGGTGGGGGGTCTCCAGCTATGGGCAGTAGCAGTGAGCTGCTGTGCACTCACACACCGTGTAAGTGTGCTACATACACTAATTCGTCTGATGTATTATTGGAGCAACTGTGCGTCGCCTTTGCCCCTGACCCACGCTGCACTCCCTGATATTGAAAATACTTCAAAATCAATGTCACAGATTGAATTGGCAGTTGTTTTAAATCACAAGCTGTTTTTTGCAGTGTAGTAATAAAGCATCCCTCTTCTTTTTTTCCTATCTTCTCAAACATAAAGTAGCTCATTAATCTCTGTAGAAGTCTGAGATAACACTTAACTCCTAGCTTGTGGGTGAAAATGACAGAGACAGATGCTCTAAATTACTTCACCTACACTGGTCCAACATTGCCTCTAGGGTCAAAAGACTCCAGAATAATTCACCTATATTTCCTCAGTACAAGAAACTACCACTACAAATGCAGATGGAGGAATTACATCAAATGGTATGTATAGATCAATTAAATCAAACTGCCAATAAAATTGATTTTTTTTCCCCCATTGGCTTACTTTTAGACTCTTAAAAAAGTAAAAATATAATTTAAATTTTACCTAATCAGAAACAAAGTTTAATCTCTTAAACTTATGAGCGTTCTTTTTTTAACTGATATCACTACTTTTAGAAATCTTCCCCTGAAATTTCACTTACTCCCTAAAATCTGGGCAGTGAGTGAAAACCTCAATAGTAACTTGTTTTTCCAGAAATTCTATCCCGGTTATTTTGTATTTTTTCATTACAGTTTTCCTAACAAACATAGTTCCCACAAAAACTGATAGTACTGTGGATAATCCTCAGCAACTTGGAAAGTGTTACTGTCACAATACAAATCTCAGACAGAGCTTTATCGTGTAAGACACAAAGTATGTCTTTTTGTTTGCTTTAAAATGGCTTAGCTGAGGAGTTAGGAGTGGGTAATCCTTAACTATACCTCAGAAGAATAGGAATCATCATAAACCAAACCCTTAGTTTCATTCATTGTTGTCAATTGCAAGAGAGAGAGAGAGAAAAGTAATGTGGAGATTCATTTAAATTCTAAAATTAGCAGGCAACTGATAAAATGCCGAAGTGCATGACTGGCAAGAGCATGCTAAAAGAGAAGCCAATCTCTCTCTCTCAACGAGAGGCTTTTCCCACTCTGGAGGGGCCAGGAGAATAAAAGCTAGTCCAACTGGCCGGCCAGATAAGCCAGACCAGAAAGAGCATACAGGGAGAAGAAGGGCTCATCTGGTTTGCATGAGGGGTGAGAGTCAAAGAGCCGTGAATCCAACTACAACCGCTCCTCGCCCCCTCAACCACCATACAGAGGAGAGCTCAAACAAAGATGCACTTAGTGAACAGCATTGTTGTAGTTGGCACCGCTGCAGCTGTGTGTGCTTTACTTCTTTCAGACTCAAGCTTCATCTCAGCTCTTGCCCAGCTTTATCAGCATCCCAGTGGCTTCTGCTCTGCCCTGGCTGCCAAAGCAGCACGAGCTCTGGCTGCAGGGCAGCAGCGGAGAGCTGACTGTCTCCAGGCTAAATACTTCACTCTGGTATTCTCCTGATGACCAATAATCTGATGAACTGCCCAGAATAATCTAAATGTCTAAAGAGTTTTGGGAAAATCTGCACAAGCCGGTGGCTTTCGCAGGCTTTGTGTAAAGCAGAGTTATTGATAAGAAGATTATTCCCATCAAATCTAATACAGAAATGCTCTTGCCTGAGGATCTGATTGGTACTGAAGCTGAGGCATTTACAGTTGCTTTGTTTTCAGAACATCAGCCCACATCTGCTGGTTGTTACAGGTGGTCAGCAGAGCCGCAATTTGTCCAATTAACACGTGCATTCTAAATCATAACGCCATTCGGAGTTCACGCTCGCTGCGCGTCTTTTCACGGCGTCCAAGGTGCGTGAAGTCTAACAACTTTACCCTTCTGCACAATGCAGAGCTGCTCTACAAGCTGCCGCTCAGCTGCTAACACCAAAGGATAGCCCACTCACCTTGAAATAGCAGGAGACTCATTCATGAGTAGCGCAGATCCGGTTATTTCGCTTGAATATTGGGAGAAACGTCCCGCGTCTCAGTCAGTGAGTCAGTCAGTGGGCTAAATGAGTGTGGACGACAAATACAGCGAGATAAACTGCCGGTTAATTTATTCTACGCGCAGACGCGACGCACAGCTTGTAAAGTCATCTGGACAGCAGTGAGCATCTCCCTGTCAGCCGCTGAGAAGGAGACGATATCAAGTGACCCTCCCGCCTCGTTCAGGGATTGATCATTTTCTGTAACAGGCTGTCATACAACCCCATCTCCACCTCTCTCCCTCCCTCCCTCTCTCTCTCTCTCACTCTCTGTGTGGATGCCGGTGCTACATGAAGTCACCCATCAGTTCACTTGCACCTCACGTACAATGTGCGCTTTTAGACCCGACCTCCGTCGCGTCATCCTTTGGCACAACTTGGGCGCGTTGCAATACCTGTTCTATGTCTTTTTTTTTCCAGCGGACGAATAAAAGTTCCTGCGCATTTGTTCATCAGTGGAGATGGACACTGACAATGATTCATTCTAAAAAGTCGTCAAAACATTTGGTAAAGAGCCGACTTCTAAATGCGCTTACAATTCCATTCAAATTGGACCTAGACTGCGTGTTATCAACAGCACACAGGACGGAGATAAAGTCAGCGAGCAAAATAGGCGTATTTGTCAAACGATTGTGATCTTTATGCATTTGTGAAATGACTGCTTTCCATGTGCACAAATGGGCTGTATATTTTGAATCATGTATTCACACATCTTCTGATGGGAAAAGGAATTGTGTTGCAGCGGTTTACTCGCTCGTTAGGCCCGCTCGCTCAGTGTGTGATTCTCTAAGAAATGCAAGCATTCACATGTTTTCTCTGTGTCTCTGTGCTGTATTTTCATTCACTGGCTGATATAAAGGCTCACAGCAGCCTGCACAAGTTCCAGCTGAAATACTGCCATCTGTAGGCTTAATAATGTGGCCACACTTTTTGTGTGTGTGTCTCAGAGCTCTAGCAAAGATCATTCATTTTAAGCCTTTTTAAGCGTTATAAACCATAAAGGTTAAAAAATATATGATTGTAACAATAAGGATCTAGTGCAGCATGTATCCAAACCCACTATCACCATTGTCCTGCCCATATTGCTGAAAAGCTCAGTAGACATTTGGGGGGGGGTTCTGGTGTGGATAGGGAGGGGGGGCATGCAGCGTCCATCGGCCAGCTGTCTGCTCCTCATTATTTGCTGTTTGGTGGTTTGGAGATGAGTTTGAGATGTCACACTGGCTACCTGTTAGGGCTGAGCAGCTCTGGGTGGGCAGCGGACTCCCTCAGGCCTGAGCAGATGGCAGTTATTCCTCACTGGCCCCACGTCGGGTGCACGAGTTCACGAACCTCTGTGACACACACACACACACACCACAAATACACACACATACTGTATTAGCAAACACACAAGTCTGAACACAAACAAAGACAAATATACAAACTTACACTTGAGGCTATTTATGCACATAAACTGTGCTGGGAGTTAATATGCAGATGCACACAGCTACAGATTTAAGTGAGAAGACACAAAAGCCTACAATAAAGACAGATGTGTTCAACAGACTTAAAAGGGGAGCAATAACAGACTTTCTTTCGACAAACTCCAGTTTGTCTTATAAAGAGTTCCACAGCTGTAGGATTTAAGCAGAAAATGAGCAATTTCTTTTTGTAAGGCTTCGGGAGCATTTGGAATGGGCTAACTAATTAATTTAAGTCTAAAATCAGTTCTGAAGAAGTGCAGCAAAAATGGGAGCGATGGGGTCTTATTTCTTTGAATTTGTTAAAAGTGTGGCATCTGGCTTTTAGATGAGATGATGCCAGAAGATGGTCCTGTGACTGGTGAAAAGTGAATTATAATAGTCTAAACTTGTTGAGATGAAAGCTTCATAGATGGCTGTGAAAATAAAAGAATTATAAACGTTACCATTCATATGCCAAAAGCTCACATCCAGATTGTAGCAAAATGCTTTATGTTGAAGGACAGAGTTGTAGACCTGTCTGATCATGTTTGCATCCAACAATTCATTTTTAAATATTACACTCTGTTTCTCCTGCTTTTCATCATATAAAAAAGGTAGATTAAACAGTAAAGGAGATGTCACCTGTGCTGAAAAGAGTAGTGATGTGTAATTACAGTTAATACTAAGATATGTGTGATGAGCCATGCCTGTATGGATGGCTTATGGTATTTTTCAAGGTTGCTTGAGGTTTTAATGTAGACTGTAAGTGTGTAACTGAAATGTGGGAGATTGTTATCTGTTCTCCACAGGTCTAATTCAAGGGCAATTGCAGTTGTGAATTAGTTTTCAAGCTGGTGTGCAAATCCACGTTATCATTCCTTCAAGAGCCGCACTTACACACTCAAATCTCTGGAGTAAACTCAGTGAGAGAGAGAGAGGGAGACGTTAGCTTTTTAGTTCAAGAAGTCTTGAAGGAGACTACCATACGTAAAGACAACATAATATCTTATTCAGCTGAGCAAAACTAAAGAGCGCTGGAATTAGAAAATATATCAATATTCATTAATACAACTAATAAAACAGTTACAGGCTACAGGTCCCCAGCAACTCAAAGTTGAAGAAGCAGTAAAGGGGATGCATTGATCTCTGTCTGCACACTTAGATGCTGAGAGTGAGTTTCACAATTTTGCATCAATGGGTTTTACAGCTTAAAACTCATAGTCTTCTAGTATTTTATGAGAAGGCAAGGAGAAATAGGAAACAGAGTTGCAAAAACATTTATTTAGCAAATAATAAAATCACAAACTTACGTGCATATTTGCCTAAATATCACAGCAGGAAGGCACAGCTAGCAGATGGGCTGATCGTATAAAGTACCTGCATTGTTAAGTCAAACCCTTCTCAAACATGAGCCTTTGCCTTGTTTATGACACACAGAGTAAACTTTTGGACAATGCAGGATCCTTGCAAGCCTGTGGACATTAGTGAAATGAGTAAAAATTCAAATGAAATCACACCTCCTCCTGGAAAATGGTGATCTGCAGCTTCATCAATATTGCAATTAGTTACTCAGGTAACCGGGGTGGTCAGTGAAAGGACTCAAGTGTGCCTGGTGTGTGTGATATTTTACTCTGGCATTGTTCTAATGTGTTCATTATGAATATTATGCTGTGGCTCTGGGCCTCTCTCACAGACAGGACCCAAGTGGAGTAGCCAGCTAGATGCAATCTACTTCATGGAAATTACCATAACAACACGAAGCTCTGCAAATGGAACGGCAATGAAAGACAACCGCAGGCCCAATCAAGCTGTCATAACACACAGAATAATAACAACTGAAAGCCATTAAAACCTTTCAGTCTGAACCGCTACACCTCACTGTGCAAAGAATAGGATTGAGAGGCCCTCATATCCCTCATTTTGCCTAAACAGTCACATATAAACACCAGGCTTTATCCAAAGCACATCCATCATTTCCACACTCTAATGTCACATTCATAACAAGGAGGCTCGTGATGGAAAACAATTATTAATTCCCTTGTTACTTTTTCTTCCTTAGACGTCTCTTAGAGATGTTTTTTTCTGTGAGGTTGCCTATATTAATAGTTTCACACAGATGTTTTCCATCCAAAAGAAAAGTCAAACCAGGTTTGTATTTCACATCAGACTGAAGATTTTTGCTGCGGCAACTTTTTTGTGTGGTTGTTTTAAACCAACAGCGTGGTTGAGAAAATGTGGACCTGGAAAATAAAAATGCAATTTGGGAATCCATTGATTAGTCTGCTGACTTTGCCAACGGGCAGTTTTTTGGGGTTTTCTTTCGGGGGGGGGGGCTTCAGATGTAGCCAGTGGATATCAGGGCCAAGACTGCCAGGCCCTGTTTACAGGTGCATTAAACTAAATACAGCCTAAAGAGATCTGACCAAAACTGCTCCTGCACTGCACTTTTGTTTAAAAGAGCCAAGAGAGAAATACTAAATAAAGATTTTACCTAAGCCGAAGATCTACTGCGCTGAATGTGCTCACAAGCAGGTGAAGACCTCCATGGTTAACAGTTTAAAAGTCTACTTTGAGCTTTGCGAACTTCTTATTTACATCATGAGTGCAAAAGGAGTGAAAAGGGAACTGCGAACAACTAACACTACATTAAAGTCCTCACCAAAACATCGATCGCTTATCATGGCCTGTCAGTAATAATACTGCTGGGTATTACTCCTCATGGTGAAATACTTTAAAAACATTTTTTTTTATTTACAACCAAAAATCCTGGTACAATGTGAATGTTATCACATTGGAAGGTCCAGTTTTGTTTGTTTTTTGATTAAGGACAAACACCTGAATAAAACTGTTTTTCTGATTCTTCTGTTGATGAGACAAAAAATATAGTTTGGTGAAAGTGGCAAAGCTCACGGATCTGTGGCAGCAAATGTTTTTTTAAATGATGTGTCCACCATCTGATATCATGACTGATGGACAATGCGCAGAAGTGTCAGTATTAAGACCAGAGCTTATGGATGAGGTGACCCGATGATGTCTCACTGCTTTCATCGGGCAAAATCTCTTTATTCTGTCCTTTTAAAGAGTGTGACATGCAGTAAACATAAATGTATATAAAATGTCATCTAGAGCTAGCACTGGAGTGCATGTCAGTTTAATTAGTTTGCTAGCTACTTAGACATTCTGCAAGTGGCAATTGTTTTCCTGCAGCTGCTGAATAGAGAAAGGAAGAGAAAGGAAGCAGCCTCCTTATTAGATCTATCAAAAATTAAGGCCCAGTTCTTCAAAAAATATCCTTAGTATTTTAAAAAGTAAATCAGCTGCCGTTATCAGTGTAAACTGTGCTTCTAAGAGTGGGAGGCTTGACAAACAAAGGAAGCGTAAAAAGGATAGAGTTTAAAGTAAAAACATTAAATGGTTGTTTCCGTCAGACCAGTTTTATATTTAGAGGAAGCCGAGAGAAGCCTTCAAACCAGGGACTTTTTCAGATTTCTATTAAAAGTGCTATCACCAGTAGGGACCAAGGACCACTTTTCCATTGGAAAATCAGGAACATTCTCTCAGAATTAAGTACCAAACCAAACCGCCTGATTTTTTTCTTATAAATTTTGTGAGTCGTAATGATATTAAAGTGTACCTCCAACCTCCATATTCATCTGTTAGGAGGCACAGCTAACCTGTGGCAATATGGCATCTTCACTGAAACACAAGATTTAAATACAAGGTAATGGAGCTATTATAATGTAGCCTAGTGACAGAGACATAGACGGTATAAAAGGATGGATGTAGATTTCAGGTCTGAAAAGTGAAGCTAGCACAGAAGTGCCTCAGTTGGTTATAGCCCCTGATTGCAGAAAGCCTTTTAGTTGCATAGTATACGGTAAAAATGGCCTTTGGCTCTCTTGCTGTGATGATATTATGGGCTTAGTTCATTTTATAAATCACAATAATTTTTAGAGTCAGAATGCAGGGTAATACAGGCTATGCTTGCTGGTCTGTTTGTCCTCAGTTTCAAAGTCAGAGCCACCCCTTCCTCCACACGCCCAATTTCAAAACGGCCAAAAGGCCGAGTGTAAAAATATTTAGCTCAAGGCTTCATAACAGAACCTCACTGGCCGTGGGTGACGTTATGGTGGTTTCATCCATATTTCATGCTGTCTATTGCTCTGCAAGATGTAACGTGGTGGGGGTCACTGAATCTGATGGTCTTGTTGTAGTGTTGATGAAAAATGGCTACATTTGGCAGGACCAGATTGCACCCTGAGCTGCCAACACAGATCTCTCACTCATGTTGCCAAATGATAAAGTCGATTTACATAAACCTGAAAAAAGGAGATTAGATGAAAGCCAAAAGAAGTCTTCCTGTCAATATTTATGAGGCTGCCTGTGCACAGTTAACATTAAAAACATAATCATGTATTTTTGTAGAATTATTAGTCAAGCTTTGCATAAGGAAAATGTTTGACTTCATCTACCTTTTTCTTTCTACCCATGAGAAATTTGTGTTCAGAATACAAGCACTGATGCTTCTACACAGTTCTGTTCAATCAATCACTTTCCTTGTTCAACAACAATGACTTTATGCATTTAGATTAGGAATTAATTATATTATTCATAAAAAAAAATCTCTCTGCAAACACACAGCCATCAGCTCATTTAGGCATACATCTTTTTCAATGTCAAGGTTGTTGTGGTGATTCCAGTAGTGATTTTGTATTAAACTTTCAGAAAGTCGAGTAGTTCATCAATTGAGCATTTCAGGCTGTATCATCTTCTTCCCTGAGTTTTATTTGTGAAATCTGTACATGATGCTCCTTTCAATCTCAGTTGATTTTTCACACAAGCTGTTTCTTTTTGTATTGATTCCAAATAGCGCTAAAGGAGTGGAGAGGCCAAGTTTTAGATTTACAAACCGGGTAAGCCGGGATGCTCTCATAGACAAGAAGGCGCTTGTTTATCTGGTGATTCAACCCCAATTCCAAAAAAGTTTGGGCTCCTGCGTAAAATGTAAATAAAAATAAAATGGTAAATGGCCTGTATTTGTATAGCGCTTTACTAGTCCCTAAGGACCCCAAAGCGCTTTACGCATCCAGTCATTCACCCATTCGCCCATTCGCACACACTGGTGATGGCAAGCTACTTTGTAGCCCCAGCCACCCTGGGGCGCACTGACAGAGGCTGTATCCCAATTCAGGGTCTGCAGCCTTAAAGTACGCATTTTAAGGCCGATTACGTCACAGCGGTGCGCCGAAGGCTGTCCCAATTCAAAGGCTGCCAAAGGCTGCCCTGAAATGCGTCCTTCATTTCCCTGAATTTTAAGGCTGTGGCAGTGTAGACTTCGTGGTCCAACATATCCCAGAATGCATAGCACAGCGGTGGGTGTGGATAATTTTGCCGAAAAAAAACGGCGGATCAGGGGCAGTTGAAGAGTAAATTTTAAGTAAGTACTGAATATAATGTCACTTATTTATGTGCAAATGTTTAATAACGAAGAGCATTAAAACATTACTGTTGGCCACATGTCGGCAAAGTTATGTGACATTAGTGACGTTTGTACTAACTTGGTTTTAAAGCTTTTACTTTAAAATATACGCTGTTCAATAGCTGAGCTTAATCTTACAGAGAATGATCAAAGCTCATGTAGAAAGAAACAAACAAATGAACAAAAGATTTTCTCCTTCATTTCTGTCAAACAAAGCTGTATGACACGTTTCCAGCTGTTAGTATCATGGTTGCTAGGCAACCTGGGCAGCGCAACGGAGGCTAGACCGTCCCATTTCACAAGCCTCGCACTTCCGGCCTTAGCGGTCTTTGAGTACGCGGCCCTTGAGGATCGTTGAGGCTGCGTACTTTAAGGCTGCAGACCCTGAATTGGGATACAGCCAACGGCAAGGCTGCCAGACAATGGCGCTACCGGGCCCTCTGACCACCACCAGTAGGCAACGGGTGAAGTTGCCCAAGGACACAACGACCGAGACTGTCCGAGCCGGGGCTCGAACCGGCAATCATCCGATTACAAGGCGAACTCCCAACTCTTGAGCCACGATCTCCCCACGATAAAAAAGGCGATGATTTGCAAATCTCATAAACTCACATTTTATTCACAATAGAAAACACATCAAATGGTTCAACTCCAAAAAATACTAGGAAAAAATGATTGTTTCAATTTTCCACTGTGTAGCATCCCCTCTTCTTTTAAGAACAGTCGACAACAACAGTAGAGGATTGACCCTGCTAGAGAGTTCAGAGTCTTCAATGTCGTTTTTTTAATTTCATTGTATGCAAAATGTTTTCAATTGGTGAAAGGACTGGACTCCAGGCAGACCAGCTTAAATGACTACTACAAAGGTGTGCTGTTCAAATAGATCCAGTATGTGATTTGACACGGTCTTGCTGAAACATGTAAGGACTTCCCTGACAAAGACATATGTTGCTCTAAACTGCAAACGCAGCCTGTCAATTGCATAGGTACTAATGCACACCCATACCATCAGAAATGCAGGCTTTTGAACTGAGCACTGATAACAAGCTGGATGATCAGTCTTCTCTTTAGTCTGGAGAACACTGACCGTGTTCTCCAAAAACATGGATGCTGCATGTTTACTTCTGGGATTACGTTTAATTCTAAAGAATTTCAAATTTCATTTTTTCCCTCTGTCCATTATAAATGAGCTTTAACCTAAAGGAGACAGTGATGTTCCTGGATCATGTTCACATATGGTCTCTTCTTTGCATGATAGTGCAGTCCAGCTCTGAGGTCTTTACACTGGCTGCCTGTCTGTCAGAGGATAGACTTTAAAGTTCTGATGCTGGTCTATAAAGCTCTGAATGGTTTAGAACCAAAATACATCAGTGACCTCCTGACCCAATATGAACCTTCCAGATCCCTCAGGTCATCTGGATCCTGTTTTTTATCAGTTCCCAGAATCAGAACCAGACACGGAGAAGTTCCAGTCAGCTTTTATGCTCCACATATCTGGAACAAACTCCCAGAAAGCCTCAGATCAGCTGAAACACTCAGTTTATTAAATCCAGGTTGAAGACTCGCCTGTTCTCAGCTGCATTTGAATAAAGCACCAAATCCGCACTGTTTACTTTTAAGCTTAAATTTCAAAACTTACATTTTAACTACTGATTTTTATCTACTGTTCCTTTTCTTTTCCATTTTAAATCATGCTTTTATTTGTTTTGGTTTTTTTAATGTCTCTGTAAAGCACTTTGAATCACCTTGCTGTTGAATTGAGCTATATAAATAAACTTGCCTTTCCTTACCTTGCCTTTAACCTGCTGTTGTGGACGGTACGGTGAACTGTATTCACAGACATTGATTTCTGGAGGTGTTCCTGCCCACAAATTGTAGATGCAGTTTTTTGTTTTGTTTTGTTTTGTTTTGTTTTGTTTTGTTTTGTTTTGTTTTGTTTTGTTTTGT
>NW_024582387.1:2133269-2225443 GCF_018398535.1 Haplochromis burtoni | reverse complement strand
TTTTTTAGCTTACAGTGTTACATGTGTTAACCTCATCATTTGAAACGTTGGCCATGTTTAATATGAGCTTCCACTGTAATAACTGCATATACAACTTCTTTTCAACTTCTTGTTAATGGAAAGTATCTGCTGAATTTCAAAGTAAGCATCAGAATAGGAAAGATTTAAGGTGACTTAAGTGACTTTGAACATAGTATGATTGTTGGTGAAAGACAGGTTGGTCTTAGTACTTCAGAAACTGCTGAGCTTCTGCGATTTTCCTGCATAACCATCTCTAGGGTTTCCTCTGAGAGAGAGAAAATATCCATTGAGCAATATATAAAATCTTGACACTTGTGTATTGAGTCTCATGTGTATTCTGTGTAATATATCCACATAAAATAACTGAGAGGACAAAGTTAAGTATTACAATAAAGCAATACTTTAAACATCTAGAATTTAATAAAAGCATAAAAAGAGATGTTGTGTAGTTTTTGTTCTGTCTTTGTCTGCTTTAGCCTATCAGAGTAGTGACATTCTGTCAAAGTTTGAACTTTTTGGCCAGCCTCAAACCAAAGTAATACAGTTAAATTTCAAATTTGGGTTTAGTGGCTTGGGGATGCTTTAATGTCTTTGTAGGGTTTTATAAAGACAGATAAACAAATGTGTCAGTCCAGTGGTTTTCAAGCTGTCAGAATCCGAGGCATGTCAAACAGGAAGAAAAAGATTCAAGACACTGTTGCATAAAAATGGTATTTATGTCCTCTGGAATGATAGTAATGACAGTTTTCATTGTAATTTTCACTGAATGAATTTTTGAACATAACACTGACTTCTTCTTTTTTGTGCTTCACAAATGCAAGGTGTAATTTATCGCCTTATTAGACACTTCCACAGTCCAATAAATGTCTTTCTGCCTTTGCTTCAGGCAAAGTTTTTCTGAAGGATCTTTAGTCTGGAAGTGTCATTATATAATGCCTGGAACCGCATTAGCATTATTTAACTCCAACGTTCAGACTGAAACCTGTTGACTTCCAGGGTCCAGCTGAAGCCAAAAACCAGGTCGCTGTCACAATAATTTCTCCTGGCGTTATTTATATCTTAAAGTGTTTTCTTTACAAATTGATAAATTTTACCTCCCTACAAATGCCATCCCCCTTTCTATCAATCAAAGCCATTCAATTGAAGCATTATGTTCTTATACAGTAATTTTAAATTTTATTTATTAGTTGTTGTGCCCTTAAAATACTGCTCACGGGAAAAACACATAAGATAACAGAGAACTACTTTTACCCAACATGAGAACTACTCATGCAAATCACTTCAGACTTAGCACTGCACTGGTTTGGGTCCTCGGCAATATACCCTCCATGTTTGAAGTAGATCAAATAAGTGTTCTTTGTGGCAGGCATCTTAAAAATTGAAGTTCAAGTTTATTGAAAATTTAAAAAGATGTGTGGATAGGTGAACTGTATTGCAGATTTTTCTAATTATCAGTAAGCTTTATGGATAAGTACACTTATAAATGCAGAGTTCTAACTCTTATTACAGGCTTTATTTCACTTTCTTCACAGCCGTCTTTTTGAAAGACCTGCCAAGGACACTGTAAATGTGTTCACACAGTTAGTTTAATATAAAGTGAATGAATATGTCATTGAAGGTGAAACAAGGCAGCAAAATCAGACAAAAACATTATTTCAGGAATTGCTGCAAGACGAGATGTGTCAAGTTTCCTGTATTATAGACTCAATCCACAAATCAAATTAAATCTGCAAATTATAAAGTCATGACTGAGACCTCATTCACAAGTTTCTGGCAGACTAGAAATACCAGAGAAAGGTTTCCTCCTTTATGAATGTTATCACCTCCGTTGATTGAATTGGAAGTAAATTGACCCTTTCCTCAGTTACAACAGTGAGTAAATGAAATTCTGTGCTCTGTTTATAAGAGCTCAGTGTTTATCTTCAGTTTATTACCGTCATTAACTCTGAAGGTATTTTGCAGGATGTCTTGTAGCGCTGAAGATGGAAGTAGAGGGCGGCAGACAGTGAGAGCCAATTGTGTGTGAATGTGATATGAAAACACACAGTTCAACCATCAGTCATGCATTTTCATCAGCTGACATTTGCTGACATTTTGCAGCTTCCCATTTATTCCAGCGTTTATAATGCAGCAAATCAATACTGTAAATATTGAGAAAACTAAGAAAAAGTGGAAGTCGAACATTTTTATGGGTTTCTATTAATCTAATCTAAATTATTAGATCATTAAATGCCTCCAGCCACATTTAATTGTTTTTAGGAACAGAGTGTTTATCTTATTTTTGATTCCTTATACATTTTCACCCTTTTAAGGCAAAAACAGCATCTTTCCCCTTACTCTCCTTCATAACATCATTACCATGCAATATTTACTGAGGATTACATGTACGTAGAACCGAGATTTCCCTCAATTAACTTTCTCACAAGTCTAATACTATAAGAATTCATAAGGTATAAAAATAAATACATTTCCAAAGCATAGTTTCATCCACCGGTCCATCTATCCATCCAATTAATTCAGGGTCACATGGGGTGCTGGAGCCTATCCCAGCTGCCATGGGGCAAGAGGCACAGGGTACACCATGGACAGGTTGCCAGTCTGTCCATTCACACTCACATTCACACCTATGGGTAATTTAGAAAACACCAATTAACCTAACACCACTAACTGCATGTCTTTGGACTGTCAGTGGAACCTGAAATACCTGGAGAGTCCCAAGACCTTCTTGCTGTGTGGTAACAGTGCTAACCACTGTGCAACCATGCTGTCCCCATCATGATACATATCACTTACTATCACATTAATGAGCCCCGACACTGATTGAACTACCAGAGAGAGCGATGATAATGGTGGTCTTGACTTTTATTCATACATAACTTTAGTATATTGAAGCCATGGAAAACTTACCTCCATACTATGATTATTTACTGAGTTACAGTGGAGAAGCAGATAAGGAAAATGCACTAAACACAAATGTCACAGCGACTGAGTGTTATCCATTGAAGCTCAGCTTTGAGAGTATGCAATAAGAATTACCTGTGAGTGTCAATGAAGCAACAAATTACAAAGAAAGTGTTGATCAATCCCGAGATCCTCTGCGATCCAGACCCTTCTATGTGCACAAAATCCAAAGATTTGAAAGAACTTTGATCAATATGACAGAACATTTAATCACCAGTGTTCTTTCTTCATTACACTGTTCTACTGGATTGATATCTAGTGACTGTGGAGGATATTTGAGTTCAGTGAACTTATTGCCATGTTCAAGAAAGCAGGTTGAAGTTAGCAGAACTTTGTGACATGGTGGTTTATCCTACTTGAAGCAGCCGTTGGAAGATGGATACACTGTGATACACTCCTAAAGGGAATGACATGGTCAGCAACATTACTCGGGCAGACTGTGGCACCAAAACTATGCTCAGTTGTTGCTAAGGGGTCAAGAAAATGTCCTCCACACCATAGCATCACTACCACCAGCCTGAATAATTGATACAAATCAGAATAGATGCTTTATTTTATGTTGTTCATACCAGATTCTGACCCTACTACTCTGAATGTTGCAGCAGAAATTGAGATCAAACCAGGAAACATTTTTCCTATCGTCTCTTCTCCACTTTTGATGAGCCCATACAAATTGTAGTCACAGTTTCCTGTTCTTAACTGGTAAAAGTGGCACCCACCCAGGCCACTCTTCTGCTACCGTACCTCATTTGCTTTAAGGTTTGATGTTTTGACCATTCAGAGATGCTCTTCTGCTTACTTTGGCTATAACAAGTGGTTGTTTCAGCTATTGAGCTCTGGTATCAGCAAGACATTTTAACCCAGAAAGCTGATGCACTGGATATTTTTCTCATTTTTGGATAATTCTCTTTAAACACTAGAGATGGTTTTGCTTCAGCTGTTCTCTTAGTCATGTCTACATGCCTAGATGTTGCTGCTATGTGATTGACTGATTAGATATTTGTGTTAACGTGCAGTTCAAAACGTGTACCTAATAATGTGACCAGCGAGTGCATATAGAAAACTGCAGACGTCATTACCTTTGTTTACACAAACTCATCTTTTTGTATTTGTTTGTTTTTAATCTAGCTTGTTTTTTGTGGTCTCTTTGTCTTTTAGTTTTAATTTTGGTTTGGAGTTCACTCCTCTTTCCCCACTCTGGGTTTTAGGGCTTCATCACTCAACTGTGCATTACCTGCATGCTTGGCTTGAGCAGTAACTTACCTGCTGGGATGTCTACCTGCTCCTGGAGGTCATTCCCTCTGCGAACAGGTGGACAGAATGTGATCAGCCCCCTCAGCACTTCCCTGTAGCCTGTGGAGCAGGATGCACATTTTAAGCCAAATCACTCTGGTTCTATGCCCATTGCACACATTTGAGCCTTGTTTATCCACGAGTTTTTCATAAAAAGTCAGGCAGGTAGCAAATAAATTAACTTTTTATTTCATTCATGACAAATTTATCCAAGCCCATTTTTTTGCTATCTGGCAGGTTAAGTGAAAGGCATTAGGAATGCGTTGCGAGCCTTTACTTATCACACTGTGCACCGTATTTTAAGAGTACTTCCACATTTAGGCCAACATCCAGCTTTTTTTCTATTAAAGAGGGCTTTGAAAATCTTTGAATATGTTTGACCTTCTTTACTGGAATTCATTTGCATCTGGCTTATTGGATGAAAGTAATTTTGTGTGCTCCATAAATTGGCATTTTCTTGTCACAGTTAAAAAATGGCAAAATATTCAGCAGGAACTGTGTGGAACCTTCCCTGAGGCTGCAAATTAATGTGAGGAAATACAAAACTGTATTTTTAACTAAGATGTGGTGAGTGAGTGTGTTTCAAAAAAGGTGAAAATGCATGAAACTGTATATCGCATCCATTCAACCATGAGCTCGGCGAGATTTCAGAAGTTGCCCCTCTGCAGATGTTCCATGTGTCGTCTATTGAAACCTCAGCACAAATGTCAGAGGATATTTTAGTTAATTTGCGCATTAAGGAGTGTACCGGAGACTGTGAGTGATAATAATTCATAATTTGGTTTCTGAAAATGGCTGCTGATGAGTTTGACTTGGGTATACATTGGACCCTGGCACAGTATAATGCGTAGCACTGATTAGATCTCTGCAGGGTTTCTCTCACTTTCAGCCTTATTATTGGATTCTTTCACAATACACAGGGTGGATGAAGCCTGTGCTCAGAATAGAGTTTAATGTGTAGTGTCTCTGCCTTGGCAAAGGAAATCATTGCACAGTGGCTGAGCAAATAAAAGGAAGCAAGTCAGAGGGAGAGTGTGCCTCAGCATCAATCCCTGTTTTTTTTCCTTTTTTTCACAGTGAAGAACCATTGTTGTTTCAGTGCTAATATATAAAACAAAACAAAGAAAAACTTTAAGGTATAAACTTCATCTTTGGCTGTAGAAAGACAGAAGACTGAGCTACATTTTAGATGTTTATATTTTTTTTGCTAATCATCACTAATTAGTGGTGATGGCAGGGGGCTTTTCAGTACAAACAACCTAAATTTTAACCACTGTCAGAAAACTGAGGCTGTTGATATTTAGCATGCATGTGTTGCTTCTGCATAAACCTTAGATTAGCAGATCAGCATACTCACATTCACTAACACTAACCTAAAAAGTACAGCTGAGACTAATGCGAATATCAAAAACAAAGTGTTAAACGAAATAAGTAATTTTACAGAAAAGCACTAAATTTAAAACGTTGTTAAGTTTTCACAGTTAATTTTGAAGAGAACCTGAATTTTTAGGCCAGACTTTATGGCCATGCTTACTTGTGTCAAAACATTTTACTGAAAAGCATCAAAGGCTCACGAGTGCATCCTCTAGGCATAAATACTGTTTCAGTCTTGGCTTTTTTTTCCCAACTGTGGCTCAGGAGGCTGTCCACTAGTTGAACAGTCGGTAATTTGATAGCCGGGTCCTCCAGTCTACATGTCAAAAGGTTTTTGAGCAAGATACCAAACTCCTAAAGCATGATGTGTGTCTGGTAGTGATTTTTTTGTATCTAGGGTACTGTGCAAAAGTCTTGAACCTCACCTCGTTTCTTTATATTTTGCAATGAAAATGGGAAATGAGTGGAGTGGTTTTTGTTAAACATGTGAAAGCATAGATGGCAATACGGTGCATAAAGAAAAAACAGAGCTTGTATAATTCCAATGAGCTTTAAAGTCAGTGTTTCTTGTGTCCATTTTTCAACACACTCTGAGCTCTCTCAGGGAGCTTTCTTGTAATTTCTGTAAGTAGTCTTCTAAGATAGTTCTCCAGGCTTATTGACAGGCTTTCAAAGCTCTGTCTTGGCTGGCTTTTTGTTCTGTTGAAATGATCTCATACTGCTTCAGTAATGTTGAGGCCCAGGTTCTGGGAAGGCTAATCCACGACTGATGTGCAATTGTGTGTTTTTCTATCCGGGTATACATTAACTGCATCGGTGGTTTGTTTGGGATGATTGTCACATGCTTAAAACTGTTGCTGTTGCTTTCCAATTGGTATTATGTGGTAGATCAAAATCTGATTGTACTATGTTCATAATTCCATCAATTTTGACAAGATCCCCAGCACAAGAGGCTACACCTTATTTTTCAGTGGCTGTAGACAATCACCGTTGTACCACTCTCCTGACCTTCTCTGTACATAATGACAACAATTTGAACCAAATATTTCAAATCTGGATTCATCACTCCTGTTGTGACTGGTTTTCAGCCCAGTTCTTGTGCAATTTGCCAATTTTCCCTCCTTCTTGACAGCCACCCTTCCCCTTAGACCATTTCTGCTGAGGCTTTGGTGAGCATCAGCCTCATCATCAAAAGAGCCAGATGCATCATGAATGGGAATGGCTCAATGAGTCATTGAGAAGACTGGACAAGCTAATACTACGTATATTTAGCATGGCAAAGATAAGAAACAACCCAGTATTTTAAACTAATTTACTCATTGTCTGTGTTTAAGTAATTACCTTACATATTACCCCACTATATCATCTGATATAGTGATAGATTAATATCTGACTATTCATATATCCAAATAACATCACAGAAAGTACTTTTGTACCTTCATATTTTGTGAATTGATATGAACTGAACCATCCAACACTGGTAAATTATGGAATTCAGGACTTACAGTGCTCCTTTTTTCACTAGGGAAGCAATGATGGAGGAGGTACAGGCATTTCTGGAAATCTACTTGGACAGCAAACAACACAAGACCAGTAGCTCAGTTCCATATGTTTTATTTTTGATGCTGTGGTCCACTGTAGGCAAAAACTTCTGGATGAATGATACTAAAAGAATTAGTAAGCGTATTAAAAAGGCCTGGGGTTGGAGCAAGACAATGCACATGCAGCAGACAGGAGGATCACCAGAGAAGCACACTCTGCAAAAGAGTAAGAAAAATGCTCCACTGAATATATATATATATATAAAAAAAAACAACAACATTTTAATCGTCTAACCAATCTGGTTGTATAATTCCTCTTTCAATTTTAATGTTTTAAAATTTCATATATTTAATTTATAATTTCTTTCTTTCTTCATTAAGTTGTACAGCTTCCAAAGTCTTACATCTGCGAGAAAGGAAATTGTATTCTAATTCTTGCAATGAAACCATGACAATCTCCTCATCACTGCCACAATAACAAAAGGCAGTGATGAGTTAAAATAATTAATCTCTTGTCTATAACACGAAGGAGAAATATTCTGTGTATTCTGTGTGTCTTCGTATACAAAAATCTCTGATATCTGGGTGCTGAGGAATCTCAAATGAAAAATATTTCTATAATAAAAATAATGAAAATACATCAAAAACATCCCTGCAGGTTGTTTTTCATCTGCCTGCTGTCATATATGCTTTAAGTATTACAGCTCTCACATCTACCTTTTGGGCACCTTGCCATGAATGCACTTCACAGATAAAATATCTCTGATAAACACTGTGTCTGTCAGTGTTTTCTATTAATCACAATCCCCCCAGAATAATTGTTTAAGTTAATATAATGCCATTTTTGTCCGTGCCAAACCTATAGATAAGAAGAGCGAACAGACAAGTCTTTAAATGTCATTTTCAGCACCACAGATAGTTCTCCTCACTCATCTTCTTCCATGCAGCACTTTGAAATTGCTAGTCCAAAGCAATCACAAAAGTTTTGATGAGTATATATATCTGCTTTTGCAGAGCTCTGATGTGACACATTTGCCCACAGAAACAAGAAAACACACACCTGAGGCCAAATCCATATTTCCTTTTGGTGGAAAATAATTACCCCTCTGACAGGCCTGTCCAGCCCTCATATCGCACTATCATCCTGCAGTTCCTTATCTGGTTTGACGTTTGAATTAGTTGGTGCAATGTGCACATTTTCAGAGGTGAGGCCAGCTTGTGTTTGCTGTCACACAGAGTCACTACAGGAGAGATGATGACCCATGCACCATGCTCCACTGAAAGCCCTAATAAGCGTACCCGGCACCCGCCACGAGGAAGATCTGCAATATCAACCATCCGATCAGCAGGTCAGATGGGATTTGTATTCTGAGCCTTGTCTGATGAATGAATCATTTCCTCTCATCTGTCTCTCAAAACACACTGTGTCCAAAGGCTGGATTGTGGAGCACATCAAATACAGACATGGATGTGAAGGGAGGGGAAAACACAGGCACAGGGCTGCCGTGAATATATGAGAAACGTCTTCAGGGAGAAACATGTGGAGGGAAAGAAAAATGGATTTACATCGGATGTCTTCAGAGATATTTTCTTGGAGTTGTTGCAAGTCTACAGGCATTATTTCAAGTAAAATGGCAATTTAACTTCATAACTTCATTTCCTCTCCCTCTGTGTCCTTTTCTCTCTCTCTTTAAAGCTCATTTATCTTAATTAGTGTCTTAAAGCAATTATTCTTTGCAAGCTGAGTGATTGTATTTTTGCCTGTCACAGTAGCTTCCTGTTAGTGTTTGGCTGGATTTCAAGCAGGATTTGTCGTATTGCTCAGTGGGATATATTATTAGACAAGCCCCTCTCCGCTATATCCCAGATCTTCAGGATATAGAGATTGTTTAGACACTGTTTCTTTTCCTGAAGAGAAATCCACACAACTGTTTATTTCCATTGCATTTTATGAACATTTCACATAAATTCTACTTTCTTTAAAGAAATACCACAACATTTTTGAGAATATATAAATTTTTAAAAGAATTAGATGAGAGGAATGATCCAAGGCGAGCCTTTGTATATATTCATGTCAGGATTTGCAGGTTAAGGACCCAAATTCAGG
Source organism: Haplochromis burtoni (assembly GCF_018398535.1). Taxonomy (NCBI): domain Eukaryota; kingdom Metazoa; phylum Chordata; class Actinopteri; order Cichliformes; family Cichlidae; genus Haplochromis; species Haplochromis burtoni. Next base: position 2,216,146 of record NW_024582387.1, on the reverse strand, counting down.
GGTCAAAACACAAGCAGAAATAACAAAAAAAAAAAAACAACTTTTATTAAGTTTAATGCACAAGTCCAAAAATCCCACCCGGGCAACAGAAACTCAAAAGGCATCAGAGGAACATGGAACAATGAAGGCAAGAAACACAGATGCTCAGACAAAGTATAATAGTACCTCTTGCAATCTCTTGATCACAAGAGTTAATCAAGGGATTGCAAACACGCGGGAGGAGGCATTCCTGAAAATAATCCAGACAATAACTTAGCAAATTATTTTTTTTAAGAACAAGAGTGAGAGCACAAAATAAAGCAGGAATTAACTAAAACAGAGACGAGCAAAATTAACAAGGTACAAGGGGACTTGAATAATCCTCTGAAAGATTTCTAAAGTAAAAAGGCAAAACCTGAACTAACATAATTAAAATAAATGAACAGAAGACTCCTAATAATATGAGTTCCCCAAAAATTCTTGAAATATAGCAAAACTTGCAGGTATAACAGTTGGTTCACTTATCTCAGCACAAAGGCTCGAAGTGATTTGAGATTTCTACCATGGCTATGTTCAGAATTCATAAAATCTTTACAGTTTTGTAAGGACTGAACCAAGCAACAACCACCAGGACTGAAAAATTAAACCCAGGCAAGTGTCGAAGACTGCAGTTTCAGGAATAGCCAAAGATGAGTCAGTTCTACTACTACTATAAAAAAGGTGGTATGTGAAGTTGATTTTCTTTTTTCTTTTCTTTTGTAAAACTCAGCTGCTTAAACTGCATTTTTAGAGGCAGAGCGGCTTTGTATTAGGTTTGGGATGTCAAGTAGACCACTAACTTCCTGTTAGTGTCACCTCAGCTATCTGAATAACTGATCTGTATCTGCTGAGTATGTTTAAAGGTCTTAATGCAGTTTTCTAACAAAAGGCAGAAGGCGTTTGTGCACAAGTGTTGATGAGTGACATTTCAGTTCACATTTGCATGTTGGTTTGGCGCTAGATAACAAGTATCTCTGTCTATGTATTTTGCTAACTATGCTTGCTAGCATATAACTTCGCACACCACCCACTTGTCTAAATATGGTCACTACTCAAACAAAAAAAAACAGTCAATGAGGTCACAGTGCCGCTTAAAATCTATGGATTAACATACAAGATGTAAATTAATGTAAATTGTGCTTTAAAGGTGCTTTTCAGCAAATTTTGGCAAACTTTAACCTTCTGAACTGAGCCAGAGTAGCCATTTTCAGTCACTGCTCTAATCAAAGTGGCTTCTTGTCATAACTTCATATGTACCACAAAAACTATGATGGCTAAATTAGGTATAAAAGGTGAATGTGAAGTAACAGGAATGAAAATTAGCATTTCCAAATCCGAGGCCATTCTCAGCCAGTGAGGGATGACAAAATTAAGGACTTTAAATATCTCATTCTCATCTGTCTTGGTCTTATTCACAAGTCAGTGGCGAACTGAGTGTAAGATTGACAGATGGATTGTTGAAGCGTTAGCAGTAATGTAGACACTGTATGGGTCTGTTGTGCAGAGAGAGGAGTGAGTGTGAAAGCAGGGCTGTCAGCTTACCAGTGGATTTATGTTCCTACCCTCACCTATGGTCACAAGCTTTGGGTAACAACTGAAAGAATAAGATTATGGATACAAGCAGTAGAAATGAGGTTCCTCCAAAGGCTGCCTGAACTCTTCCTTAGAGATAGTTGAGACGGTCAGTCAGAGTAGAGCTGCTACTTCTTCATATCGAAAAGAGCAAATTGAGAGGGTTGCAGGATGTTCTACTAGAAAGAGCCCTCAGGGCAGACCCATGACACACTGGAGAAATTATAACTCTTGACTGGCTTGGATGAGCTGAAGGAGGCGGCAGGAGAGAGGGAGATCTGGGCCCTTTTGCCTAGACTGAGGCCCAGATTGGCTTCAGAAAATGGTTGGATGGAGGGATTTATTTTTAATTCTGATTTTTCATTTAGTTGTACAGCTTCCACAACTGTGACAAAAGAATTTCTCTTTGAGGATTATTAAAGTCATTCTAATTCTTATTCATACTTGAGCAGCAATTCGAATGCAGCAGTGAGGTTTGAAAAAACTGAGAGTTGGACACAGTTATGGTTTTGGTCTTTTCATGGGATTTATTAAAAAAAATGGGGGACAGCACTAGATTTATCCTTTAAAGCAAATTTGATATGCCTGGTTTGAAATAGCAGGTACATCGCAGTGACTCATCAGCGTATAAACACATGCTGCAGTTCTACAATTAACATAGGATTACATGCCTTAATCACAGGATTTCGAGCTTTGACTAGCCCTAAATGATGATCAACTTCTGATGCTGCTTTTCTCCCACAATAGCTTCTACGATTCGACTAATCCCTCGTTTTCTCTGCTAAGTTGTGCCAACATATTATCAAAGGTTAAGCCACATTGCAGACACATGAAGCCTGTAGAATTTAAATTGTAGTTGAGGTTGTGTGGGGGAGCTAACGAGAAGTGAGAGATTACCACAGTTATTGGCCATGATCGGGTCAACTGGAAGGTAGCTTGGCTGAGTTAAGCCATGATGTTTGCCAGTGAAAGACAGAGGATGAGGTTAAACCAGCACCAGAAGCTCCTACATGTCTCTGTGACAAGCAGACATGCTTTGGGTCATACACGGTGGTAATTCCCAGAAAGGTCACACAAAATGACACCTACCAGCAATAAGCCTGGCCCTGCTTTCTCCTCAGAGCTGTAATCTGTCTGATTCGTCTCTCGAGCACTGCTTGTGTCATCGCTCACACTGCTTTCATCCTCACTAATGCCACCTCTGACAATAAGAGGGCAAGAAGGGCAAGCTCTGTCACATTCCTCAGACGTAATGTTTCTCCAGCTGTATCGTATCCGACTCGGAGGCAGAATCTCACGCTGTGTGTAACGCCGGGGAAATCGATGAGAATGGATTTCACAGCGAACGTGTGTAACTTTCTATTATTTTCTTTTATTACCTGAGGAGGAACAGTATGTCAAGGATTTATTATGGCGTTAGCATTACAATGCTAAAGCAATTTAGTCAAGTCCAGCAGTAAATTGGCTTGTCACATAAGATAGCGTCGCCAAAATGAACGAAAAATGCCAGGGAGCACATTAAATTATGAATGATGGGACTTATATTAACATTTAAATGAGATGGTCATGGTCCAGTGGGATCACAAGTTTTGCGTGTTTATGGTGTGGAATGATGTATTGTGAGGAAATCAGAAATGAATTTCAGTGTGGTATTACATGCCTATGGTTGTTCTTTAAACAGCAGCGGTTTCCTTCTAAATCGTATCGTGATGAAACTGATGTGATCACTAATCATCATGATAGGCCCATTAACAACTGCTGTAGTGCAGTATATAAACAAGAGGAAAGCAGCAGCAGATAGACTTCTGTTTTTCATCTCTGTGTTCTCCATATATCCGCTGCTTGTATGAGAAATGATGTCATTGTGTGTGTGTGTGTGTGTGTGTGTGTGTGTGTGTGTGTGTGTGTGTGTGTGTGTGTGCGTGGTGTGTCTGTGTCGTGTAAGTGTGTGTGTGTGTGTGTGTGTGTGTGAGAGAGAGAGAGAGAGAGAGAGAGAGAGTATTTTGCTAAAATCAGAGCTCCCAATTTTTTCTTCTGCAGCTCCACCAGGCTATAAGCAATCACAGCAAAACATGTCCAGAGGGGACAGGGAAGGAAAATGAAAGCAGCACATACAGGCAATGACCTTTGCAGACTCCTAGCATGATAAATGTCAAAGGTTTTCTGTTTTTAATTTGTCAGAGTTTCCAAAGGAGCCTGACCTATGCCTACTTTCAGCCACGTTGTTCCCATCACAGCAGGCGCTGAAGCGGCACCTCAAAACCTATTACTGCCCGCCTTTGCTGAGGCTGGCACTGTCAAAGCTGCAAATTAGCCCATTTGCAACCTTTCATAATGCACTGTAGCAAGGAACAGCATGTTTTTCTCAGGGAGGGCTAATGCTGAACAATGTAATGTACTGCAAATGTGACATATTGCAGACAGACCACAGAATATACATTTAGATTTGTCAGGTGTCACTTTTGTGCTGTTCTGCAATCCATTATGCTTTCTTAGCAGGTTTTGACCTTTTTACGTTTCACTGTTGATACAGAAAAACAGCTTTGGTGTTCATAAATGTACACACATCTATAAATACCATCATCAATAAGAATTTAAAGCTGATATCTGACAACTCTTTCACAGCATCCTTAAATCAATAAGAATACGCTATTGTTTATATCCAGTCAAAACAAGTTTCTGCTGGAATGTTTTTGCCTTGATCTCACTTCTGGGAAACAAAAAAATACTAAAATTATTTCTGTTATTTTCCTGCTGCTTGTCTTCTTTTCAAAGTGTGATTCCATTATTTTGAAAGAGTAATTGTGCAGCAACAAAGCAACAAGAGATTCAGAGGTCAAAACTAAGGACACACTGGCAGATAAACTCAGGAGGATATAACTTTTGTACAACAGACCGGGCAGAAATCCAGGAGACTCATATGTTTGAATCAATAGCTGTCGTCTCCGTGCTGTACTCCACTAATATATTTTTGTGAAAATGGGAACCTGGTGAAATTCATTTTTTTCCTTGATGATGTGACTTGTGCATTGTCTGGCCATATTGCTGGAACAATAACATAATTATACAGAGCCCCTACGGCTCGCGATGGGAAATGTTTTCCTAACTACTTCTGCACAATATGGTTTGCATTTCCCCTACCCATATGCACAGTTGGCAGGTTGTTACAGTCCAGTTTTAATACACCGCGAGTTTGCGGAAATGCTTTTGAAATACTACAGAAAATAGAGATGATCCAGTGATGCAATTATTGCATGAGCTGCCCAGCCCAGCCGCTGTGGTTGAAGCTGTAAACGTGGTTACTGCTCAGATAACCGCTGCCTCTGTGCCCGTTTCAAACAACCTCAACATCAGCTGGTGAGAGAGCTGGGTAAACTAGCCCCTAGAGTTATATTCCAAACTGCAGTGGTACAGATTGGAGCTTTTAGTAGTCACAGCTGATGGTGCACCAAACTCGCACCATGGTTTTGTCCATTATTGCATTTCGGTTTGTTGAAGCCACATGGCAGCTTTATAGAATTTAGATATATTTTATGAGTAGCAAACCAGATCAACAATTAATGATAGGGTGAAAACCGACCTTGTTTAATTTTTCTGAGATATAACAATAGTCTGGAAAATAAGATAAGATAAGATAAAACTTTATTAATCCCTCGGGTGGGTTCCTCTGGGAAATTTGGTTTCCAAAAAAGCACAGCAGCGACAGAAGTTACAGAGTTACAGAATATTATATATATATATATATATATAACATATCACACACACATATATATAAATACAAAGACATATATAATAAAATATACGAAGGGGATAAATAGAATAAATAGGAATAAAAATAAAAATACAAGTGAATTGCACATTTCAAGTATGGAAGTCTATTGCACCGTTGACTTTGGAATATAGTAAGTGGTCACTGCAAAACATTTCATAACATTTCCTTACTGAAAAAATGTTTAGCAGGTTTTATGTCATGGATTCAAGCTCAAAACAAAGAAGTTTTGAGCTTGATAGAGGCACAAAAAAGGCCTTAATATTCCTCTGCTCAGAATTACATTTGAGCCATTAAATCCATTCATCCCAGGGTCATGCCCCTAGCATGGGTGAAATACTTAATCTCTAAGAGATTGAACTACTATGAATGCACAGTATGTTAACGATGAAATGCTTCAAAGTACTGATATTTGTTAATAGACTACAATTTAGTTTAACAGAAGAAGAAAAAATATACAAGTAAATTGTTATTCAAAGATTAATTACTAAGATCTGTATTTTATATATGATTGTATTTATTTTTTGAAGAACAGAGCTCTACAGCTAAGAGACGTGATGACTGATTTTTGAAGTGGAAGCAGAGCCAAGGAGTCGTTCCCCTCAAAGCTTTCTTTGTTCCCGTCTTGCAGTGCATGATCAATGAATGGCTAGTGATCGTTAAAAGACCTACTGGTCGATTCCACATTAGACTCCATCTTCCTTATTAATGGACTTTTCTGTTTCTGCCTCCGCCTACCCTATTTCTAAAAAGCAGGATTGTATTTTCACATGAAAGCGTTGGTGAGTGGTGATCTCGCTTTATGTGAATGCCGCTCAGATGTCGGCTTTAGCTGCCAGATGGAGTTTCAAAGGTGTTGGAAAACAACAACACGAAGCCACGTTGCATTTCTGATCATGTATAATGAAGGCCTGATCAGTGCAGCTTAGCAGTTGGGGTCAGAGTGTAAAAACATCTATGGAGTTTTAGCCCAGCATCACCAAATGATAAAAAAGATGAAACCATGAAAACTCACCTTCTGTCTAAAGTAGCAGATCTCGTCAGCATGCAACAAGGCTGCAGTATGCTGACCTTCATCGTGCAACCTGAACTCCTCTCCCCTTCTGAGGCTTGATGTGCTGCTGGCTTGGACATTTTCCAAGGTCAGGTGGAGGGCCTTGGTCCTGTAGGGAGGTGATGAGGTGATGTTTCCAATGCCCTCTACTGTTAATGAGTGCATCTAGAGGGAACGCAGGAGGGTATAGCTAAGGTGGAGAAGTTCAAGTAAAAGAGCAGTGACTATTTGTGTGCATGTTGAGAGGTTGATGGTAGAAGGGACGTAGAGCATATGAGTACATAGAGGGAACCATAACTTTAAATGATAGAGATAAAAATCAATAATTTATAGTTTTATTATTTTACGTTATTGCCAAGGTAATATTTTTAAAATCCTCTAAAAAATTTAGCATCATGGAAAATTGAGTTTTTCAAACATATATTGCCTTGGTGAAGATTAAGACTTGTTGCTTATGACCATCCATTACAAACTGTGCTAATCTACAGTGACATCTTATTTTCTTTAAAGGGTGTTTTGCATGTTGTTTATAGGGGTATGAAGTGCCATGGGATGGAGGCATGGGAGGAGCAGTTTGTTGTCACTAGTGTATCTTTTTGCTGGTTTATTGTTTCTGGTTGATGTCTTTACTTATATAAAAAATTAAATATATATATTTTGTTGGAAAAAAAGCAAACATATTCATAACAGATTATGTTTATTAGGAACAGCGCTGCTTTCCAGAATGGAGAAACCACTCCTGACTAGCACTGCCCATCAAATATGTTCCAGGACACAAATTTAGAAATTAACATCAGAATAGTTTTCAAATACAAGGACGAACACAGCTGTGCAGTTGGGGAAAAAAGCTGGCAGTTCTTTAAAAGCTAATCTGGCACTGCTGCTGTGCCATTGATCGTCTGGCTTACTGTGGCGCTCCTCCAGACAAATGAGTCAATACATTATTCAGTGCATTGAGACTCCTACAAAACCTGTGACACTGGAAAAAACTAGTGTCCTCAGCTGCCTATTTTCCTCGAGTATCGTTACAATCATCAATGGAGCCACTGATTTGCACTTCAAATTGCCTCTTTTCTGTGTGTGTTTGTGTGTTTTAAATGATGCGGGCTTCAGTGGTAAGTAATCTTATGTTATGCTGCATAAATACAGTCCAATAAATGATTCAACACTGCTGGTTAGGAGGCAGGTATTATATGGTGACAGTACATATAAAGTCATAAATATAATAATCATCATGAGACTCATTGTTTTTGCTTTTGTAGTGAAATTGCTCAAACAGCTCTTACACCCTCCAGTCTCCTTATTATATGTAAGCGCCTTGTATTTTTATTGTTTTGGGGTTTTTTGGTCTTCTTTGCCTGGACAATTTTGTTACTCAACTGTTTCTGAAGTGTGATGTGAAAGTGCTGGAAGAATTGTTTCCGTGCAAGCATTTCACCATTTGTTTTGTTGAGATACACCAATTAGGCTAATATAAGGCGAGTCGTGACTAGAGCTGTGCTGATGTGATGCCTGTCAAAATATGTGGATTTTTTTTTTCAGGTTCCTTAGACCTGTTCTGTAAATGTATCGCTGCTTCACGCTACCGATCATCACTATGAACACGTACCTTTTATGCAGAACCAAGGACACTTAAAGCGAGGCTGGAGTACCAAATATTTAATGTGGGCAAAGCGTGCACAGTTGGTATAAACAACAGCAGTTCTGCATGTTTATGTAAAGCTGGATCACAAACAGGTCACATGGTGAGCTTGCTTTTATTAAGATTTGTTTATCCAGGTAACAGCAATTGTCAAAATAGCTGTCTGGTTTCTGGGTTGAGATGCAAAATGTAATGAATCTGCCATCCAGTGTGTTGTGTATTCTCCTACGTACTGCTGGGAAATATAGCAATATAACAGCTTCATGCAACCATGATGCTCTACAGTGGCATTGTTCAAGCTGCCCCTTTATTTCAAATACTTTTAAAAAATCAACAGGTGGCGCCCTCTCCTTCCCCTGGAGGTATACTGTTTGATGTCCTTATAGCACCAAACAGCAGCTCAAAATTCAGAACTCACGGCAAATGTTCTGAACACAAAACACAAAATTAAGCTGGCTGGACTTTTTGGGGGATTTAGGGTCTCAACGGGGCAACCACAACAGAACCAGCAAGTGTGCCTTTAATTTGTGAGGTTGTTCACATCAGCAGACCATGGAAAGCAGACTTATTCTAGTCTCTGGGCTACAGTGTGCTCCTGCGATACTGTGATACTCTCAACTCATATAAACTCTGATATGACTGTGTGAGTGTTCCACTCGTGTCTTTTGTAATTACTCTGACAGCAGCTGCATGATACACAGAGGATTCATCAGATCTATTATTCAGCTTTAAGTGGGTGGAGTGACACCACTTATTCTGAAAAAGCTCAAGGAAGCTCAATTTTTCATAATATGTTGCAGGAATACTCCTTATTATCACATACCAGTAACTCCCCACTCTGGGCAATTTGTCATCCCATATACTGTATGTATGTATGTATGTATATCAAAGGACCATGAGATGCATTCGAGTACTATGTAAAAACATATAAAGTGTACAGAAATATGATTGCCTGAGATTTTGTACTGTTACATTCAGTACGGTGCCAAAGACGCATGATGTTCTTGTCATTTTCCTCAAATGTGATTTTCCTCTTCCACTACGTGTGCAAAGGGGGCTAGTGGAGAGATGAGATACGTGTGGCTGTTATGTCAGCACATGCCCCACATTGTGCAACTTTACAAGGTCTGTTGCTCTAAGGCACCGATAGCAATCTAAGGCTGTTTAAAAGAGCAGTCGTAAATGTCTCGTACAGCTTTGAATTTAGAGTTGAGTTAGAACATCCTCCTTCTTTTAGGGCCTTTGTGAAATCTACTCAGATGAACAAACATATTGAAAGATGGATTGAGGTTTACTGCATAAAACTAGCAACGTAAAATAAACAACAATATTCAACCAGAATGAGTCATAGAATTCAGACTGCGGAAATGAGTGACTCTAAGGTGGCCCTCTGCAGGAACCTCACAGCAACAGTAGCAACTACAGAACACCGCTACAATTTGAGTAATAGCTCAACAAAACCCCCTGAAGGGAGAATTAAGGAGGTGGGCATGATGTGCACAAGCTAAGTACCTCAACATACTGTTACTGCTGAGATGTCGTTCTCTGCAGGCTTGCTCCATCTTGTCTGCATTCCACAGCAAACTCAGGGTAGTGGCTTGTGGAAAATTCCACCTTTCTGGCATTTAGTGGGAAAGATGAGAAAGATAAGGGCAAAATCCTAACGTCTACTACAGTGTAACATTTGAAAGGAACACTTTACCATCTAAGGAAAGCATCCCTTTTGTCACTGCTAACCCAGCTGTTCAGTACTACCGGCTAATTAGCTTGTAGAAGCACAAAGAGTGGAAATAAAGGCGAAAGTTAGTCTCTTGTCTAGCGGTAAGAAAATTCACATGTCAGCACCCCGAATTAACACATTATTTTTCATTTGTATAATATAAATCAAAACTGAAGTGTATGCTGTATTCATCCAAGAAATACAGCATATAATCCCTTTAAAACCACAACCTGTGGTTTTCACACTTTGGATTGGATTGGCACAGATTAAATAAGCAAGATATAACACGTTCACGGGTGACAGAATATTTACCCACCGTTAATTACCACAGAGATATAGTTTTAAAGTCTAATTTAACTCTGGGAAAGAAAGCAAATAAGAAGCATGTTTTCTTCCAAAATATTAGTAACTTGATTCATATTGTACATCCATCAATTCAAATTTTAAAAAGAGACACACAGTACTCAACTGCATTTTCATTGCATGGGCACTAGTGATAATGGTAGTGACAGCATTAGCTGTCTTCAGCGTGGAAAAATGGAATAATGATCAATATTGGATCTGTTTTTGTGTGTTTTAAAAATACTATGGCAGATTGTAAAGCTCTAAAAGGTTTATGGTTACATCAAAGTTATCCATAACACCATATGGACTGGACAGGCAACCAGCTTTGACAGGGGACATTTGGCTTTCATTTATCTTAATAAAATACATTTCAAAAATGAGTAGAGAGTTCATTAATGTTGTCACTTACATGCACAGCTAAGGTCACACACAGAATCTGGGTCTCAGTCTTTTTTTTAAGCTGGTAAAATGAACAGAGTTTAAAACTAGTGCCTGACTTGGCAGGTCTGACACCTTCTCAGTTAAAAGCTTTGGTTGTACAGGCAGTGTATTTGGGGTCATTCTTATGTTGTTGGATGAAGGTAAGCAATGAGATTGGTGGAGCTACTTTGTACATACAGTGGTTTAAAAAATGCGCACACTCTGGATTCTATTCTGCTGCTGCTTAGATCTATTGCAATGTCATAAAAGGCAAGAAAGCCTGTTCCTGAAATGTTCATACATGCAAGCCATGACATGACCACCTCTATGTTTATGATTGCGAGTTGTTATCTTGCTACACAATGAATTTGAGGCCATTATATATGCCACACGTAAATACATAAGTCTAATTATGCAAAGTGCCTCAGGTTTTTCACAGTACTAAACAATTCAAAGTCAACATGTAAGCCAATTAATTTTTAGATGCCTTATTAGACTATATTTAAGATGTTTTGGTTAGTTAGTGGTGTATGTATCTGATGTCAGTTTTTCAAGTTGCGTAAGATCCTGCATGTCACAGGGTTTTCCTTTATTTTTTGTTTATTTGCGTGTTTGTTTTTTAATTAAGTAGACTTGTCTATGTTACGTTAGCTTCAATATTCAGGCATTTTAATCAAAATAACAAAATAGTGTATTTAGCAAGTAGTTTGCAGATACAGATATACTATTTTCCTGGAGTTTAATTCAACTTTCAAGCCCCCAGTTTTGAACCCCTACTGTGTTAGCTGCCTTTTAACCGCAGTCATTTAAAGAGATTAAAATCTGGGCGCTGGGCTTATGCTTTCACACAGCATTCAGCATGAATCAGTGTGCTTCAGGGACACGGGATTGGCTCATCAAAGGATAAATCTTTGCAAACTGACATGCCAATGAAGCCTGTTCCTGCCTGATATACATTTATTTCTCTCTCTTACTTTAAAAAGATATCTTGATCTCCGTGAGACTACCTGTATGAAGATAAAACAAAAACTAATTCACCCATGAGTAATAAATTATGAGCCACATACGTATTGAGAGAATTCTTACATAGCCTACGCTGGAACTTCAGTTCGTGTCAGAACAGGTTTCAGCTTTCATTTCAGCCAATCCAGCGGCTCTATCTTTCTGGAAAAAGATCATTAATATTCTGTTATTGTTCAGAAGCTGAAATAAAAACACTCTATTACACTATATTTCTCCTTTTCCTTACGGTAAGAGACACTGTTAGATAAGGAGCAAGGCATCCTAAATGTTTATTTCATGTATCAGTACAGTGGTGCATTTTTTACCTGAGCATGGTGGAGTTGCAGCAGGCTACTGCCCCCAGGCTAGTGAACCAAACCCCACCCAATCTTCCACACTGGACTGAACCTGAAGCTTTTCTCTGTGGAGGTTGCACGTTCCCCATGTGCCTGTTTCCTGACACGCTCAAAGGGCATACACATATGGGTAACTGGTGACTCTGAACTGGCCTTAGGCATTGAAGTGGGGTGTTTGAAATGCATATAATAAAGTGCTGTATGAATGTCTCTGTGAATGGTGAGCGGTTAGTATGGGCTCTACATAAATACCCTTCAAATTCTATTTACCGTGTCATAGATTATACTTTAAGTACTGTGGTATTCTAGTAGTTTCATTTATTATGCCAATTTGGTCAGTCATACAGATTCAGCTCTTGTCTTCACATTGTTTATTTTGAGCAGACTACTGAATACTAAATTAAAAGAGACTTGGTGTACTATTTCTTTTAACTCTACTCAGACTTGCATGAATATTATTAATGCCAGCAGAGAGAGAGTATTGATTAGCACAGTCCAGAAACAGAATAACAGTCCACCCGATACTGTCCAAACCAACAAGCCTTTATTTCTGTTTTGCTTTATTTTATTTTTACACTGCTCTTTTGTGCAGCTCAAACACAAAAGTATAGCATTTTAATTAGTGAGCTTTAAAGGTGCTATTTGCTGTCTTTGGTTAGAATGAGCCGGCTCAGTGTTTCTCCATATATCCTGCTCGTGCCTGGAGCTGTATAGTTAGTGCCGAAACACCAGAATGACATCAATCTGCTTATCCAACCCTCAAAAAATAAATAAAAAATAAGCCTAATTTCCATTTGCAAACTATTCCCTCACTAACATGTTTCTGCTACAGTGTAAATAAAATCAGAACTGCCAGAACTTTAAACTTTGAAACTGCACAATCTCCATGTTTGTGTTTATATTAACCGTGTATTTCATATTTCAGTCTCTGCAACAAAAAGGGGAGTTAAAGAGTATAAAATGAAAAAGTTTTGCTGAGACTGAACAGGGCTAACTTTTACCTCAGCTGTCTAAATGTTCTTCTTTTGACTTCCTTGCTTAGGTGCAATGCAGCATTCCAGACAAGTCGAAACATGACGGTGTGTGCGCTCTGTCTCAAAGAATCAGTTAAACTGGGTGGATGCAAAGAAATGGGTCACACACATCTAGCTCTGTAACTTAAGATTGTAAAAAAAAATTAATAAAGATTGTGTTAAACTCGGGTCACCTCCTGTCAGCTATTCTGAGGTAAGGTATAATTCAGCGATTCGAACCCAGGTGAACCCCAGGTGAACACTGCACTGAATTAAAGCTACTTCCGAGATGGCTTTTTTGTTTTTTTTAAACCATCACCCCTGCATTTTTAAAAAATACCAAATGAGTTTAGGCATTCTCCATCAGTAGCTTCACTCAGATTCTCTAAACAAGACAGCTGAAAAAATGTGCTTTTGAAGGAAAGGCAAAGACAACATCAGCAAGCTTGAAAAGAGCTTGTTACGTCTGTCATTTCTTCAAAATTTAGGTTTTTTAAGCATAACTTTTTAAGGATTATTTTATTACTGATACTTTTTCATTAGAGTAATAAGCCCCAGTTGCTATATTCGGAGAAAGATTTTCATGGGATTACCAACTAAGATGTATTTTAATCCACAAAATAACATGTAAGGTTACAGGATTTAATAAAGAGGTTGGCAGGTTGATGGTGCTCTCAAATGAACTTCATTTATGATCATCATTATCAAACTATTAATATTAGGAGGTTGTTATACATTTGTGCTTTTTGCCACTTTTTGCACATAGTGGTTTCTATGATTAACATTTGGATGTTTGTGTAATTCATAAACGTTTCTGTGGGGGAGGGGACAGTTCTGGTTTAACATTTAGTTCCCGGGTAAAAGAAAAGGGGAAAAAAAAGAAGAAGCTGTTTTTGGGGTGTGGACTTGCTTCAAGGCAGAAAAGGGGGAGGTTTAACCCTCTTGCTGCTTTTCCATTGGTGGACACAGGGACAAATATGCCTGTACCTGGTGCAGGTAAACAGACTGAAATCAGGCACAGCAGAAGAGGATCACCTGGCGTGACTTAATGCAACACTTTGGTTTCATTTAAATCCACCACCCCGGAAAACTTGACAGCTTTTTCGTTTGTGGCTTTGGACAGGTTTGTGTCGTATACCTTGCCTAACTACACACAAGGAAAGAGAAGAGTTAGCATTTGTAGATTTTTTTAATTCTTTTTTTTTTGGGGGGGGGGGGGGGGTAAATATCAATTAGTTGTGCCTTGTTGTGTTTTCTAGGTGGCAAGTGCATTGCCTTGTCATACAGGTGAAATGAGACTTCAGACTGAAAAGTGTGCATAGACAGGCAGGTTTTTTTGTAAAGTGAATAATTAAATGTTAGGAGTAAATGCTTGAGCTGAAGGCTGTGAGATGCTGTAATAGATGGTTACAATTGTGTGGGTTTGGACTGTACGTGTTAATCAGCACCCTGCATTCATCAAGCTGAAAAGACTGCAAAAGGATGGAAAACATCGAAAACAGGTCCTTACTTGTGCAGGGAGAGGCCTCGCCTGGCACGCCCTTCACACAACCTGTACAGAAGGAAACTTGAGCATACACTCCAATGGAACCTGTCTTTCATGTATTTGTTCTCTTTAATTAATCAACCTCTTCTTCCCTGACAGAAACAGAAAGAATGACATCACTGAAATCGGTGTCAACGTCCCCAGTGATTCACCACCTGAAGGGAGGCTTCAGCGTGCTCACTTCACTTGTGAAACCATCCATGTATTCTATCCTTCATTCCACCGGAGTCTGTGTAAAGTGCTAATCAGATTTCAGTGGTTTGAAGAGTAAGACACATGGAATTTTTCATCCTCAGAGAAGCTTAAGTCATATAATCACATTATCAAGGGTTTTAATGGTTGCAACTTTTACAATAAATTTTAACAGGGCTTTGTTTTTTTGTTTTTTAGATAAAAGATATGGCCTTTAATGCCCTTTGAAGGCAATGTGATGGTGAAAGCAACAGTTCTGCACAAGCACTGAAAGAGGACTTGTCCTCCTTATTCATACCTGCAATGCGACAGTAGTTGAATACCGCTGCACTGATTGCACTTTAGAGTTATTGCAGGATCACAGAGTGCTGGCAGCCCCACTTTATGTCTTTTTGACTGTCACTCACAGAGGTTGCTGTGTCCTCACCCTGTCTCTCTCTCTCTCTTTACACTTACTTCTCCGAGACATAGCAATTACATAATGACTCCTAAACTCCCACATTGCCACTTTCACAGCAAGCTCATCTGAGCTTTTGCCAAGATGTATTTTTGTGTCCTTAAAGTCTTATAACTGTACCCAAGAAGCCTAGACATACAATATAACATGTGCACGGAACGGAGTAACTCATTGTTGATTAATGAACATCGCTTTTTCCATCCAAAGAATATAGTCTTTTCCATAAGGTTTTAAACAATTCTCTGTGGGACAATTAGCCTGGCTCATTAGCACAGGACACTTCCCAGATTACATTCAAAGCCTTAATTATAGCTAAATAGGCAGCTACATTGAGCCCATGTCAACCAACTATAATTCTTCCTCTCAATTAATATAGAGGGAATATAAACTAACAAAAGAACATAGTGCCAGATCAGCAGAGATCTGTACAGACTTGTACTCAGTAACAGGGTTGCTCTGATTGATAGTGACACAATAAATAAGGAACTATTAGGTATTTGAATTAAAACACATCTGAAAGGTCTTTTTAACAAAGAAAAGGGCATCATGTTGTGAATTAAGAACTACCAAAGCCATTACATGGGGGAAAAAGACAGTGCAATTCCCAAATTTTAAGCAAAATCAGGAAACTGTGGAAAATAGTGTGCTCAGTATATTTCAAAGACAGAATAACCGATGCATGACCCAGAGTTTCAAAAATTCTGTCTGAGGTTAATCTCAGTCCAGTGATCAACTGATCCCAGCAGGCCTCACATGCTAGAAAGATTTTTGATTTTCTCCACAGCAGACTTCTCATGTGCTACACACCCCAGCCTGCTGTTCACCTTCCTGTTTGATGCAATTATAACCAGAGGGCTTAGTGCTGCATATAGCGAGCCAAAGAATAAACGCAGGTCAGAGATCAGTGAGGAACTCATGGTTTTCTTCACAGTGAGGGTGTACACCCAAAGCCCATTATCTGCCCCATAGAAGACAACATACAAGGTCACAAGTGCCACCACAGCTTTGGCAGCTCGTTGTTCAGCTCCACTATTTCCAGCACCACCACCACCACTACTGCGGAGTCCCTTCACCTGCTGGCTGTGCTTGTAAAGGAATACCAGGATAATCAGACTTGCGAGTGTCATGAGGGCCATGGGCACAACATCCCTGCCAACCTGGATTGCCCCGTTGGCATCTCTGGACAGCTTTGAAGGAAAGTTCAAATAGCAGAATTGCACATTAATGCCATTGTCTATCGGGCTAGTTTCATTCTTGGTACTGAAAGAAAACAGTATGGCTGCTGTCGTCATGCAGGCATTGAGAACCCAAAGGAAGAGGAACACAAAGGCCAAATAGTGACCTAACAAGGCACGAACAGAAGCCCAGCTTGATCCTGGAGGGGCAATGCTCAAGCACTGATAGGTACTCAGCAGGAAAGTGAGCCAGATTGAGAGGCCACGTGTTGCTCTATAGATAAAGATCACTGATTTACAGCCTGTGTCTCCAAAGATGTCGGCCAGACGGAAGGAGGCCAGGGTCTCCGTCAAAGCACGTACAACCACCACCAACAGGTTGACACAGGCCAGGTGCAGGAGAATAGCATCAGCTGCTAAAAGTCGCTTCTCCTGGTACAGCAAGAGGAGGAATGCCACAATTACAGTGGCATTACCTGGAATTCCCACAATGGTCAGGAAGAGAAAGAGCATCCCACGGACAAACACTTCTGATGCCATTCCTACAGGAAGTTGAAAATCAATAAAATCACATTATCAATATGTTATTTGTCATGCACTTCTAAATGTCAAATGGTGCCTAGCATTTAAATGGTTTCAGGAAAAAATCGTTTCGAAGGTTAAACTCCTACCTGAGAACCGTCGAAGCTAAAGAGGTCTAAAGTGGACCTTGTGCCTGTCACGCTGTGATCCTTCTCTCCTGATGTAGTCAGGGTGTTTGTGTTCTTATACTGGCAGACAGGTAAGATCTGTTTTGCATGGTCCATTGACTTCTCTTCCCTCAGCCTCCAATTACTTGAGATCAATTCAGATGACTGCTTCTGTACCTGTATTGGGTTTCAGACAGGATAAGACAGTGGAAGCTGTGTGTGTCCTCGTACAAAGAGCTTACCAGTGGATGAGAGATATGACATTAATGAAAGCACAATATCTATCAGTCCCATGTTTGTTGTAAAAAAAAAAGAGATTACAATCATTCTTCCATGTCACTGTTTCACTGAGTAGAGAGAATTAAATCATTTTTCTAATTACTGAACCTATATGCAGATCTCTGTGTAAAACCCTCCACAATACTTTTGCATTTTTCATATCTTCAATCTTTTTATAAAAGCCACTGCAAATCAGAAACCCTCCCTGTGTTGGTTAGACGCATATCAACACCACAGTGTCCTCCAGTGGAGGAAGAGGAAACAAAGGACATTCGACTCACTCTTCATGGTAGATCGCCTGCAATTTTCATTTGGAGCGTGATCCGATTTATGATTTATGATTGTGTAATTCATCCACAGCAATAAAAACTCTTAATAGAATTTAACCTAAACTGTGAGGATGCTGTAAGGACAATATGATTTAACATCGGGGAACTGATAGAGAACATTAAGCTTAATTCCTGTAACACAAGACACGTCCTACTTTGAAAATTATAGAGTACTTGAAATATTGTGGCCACATTCAGGAAACCCTGATTAAATATTTATTCTGAACACTATGAATATAATGTATGTGTTGGCACTAATGTGGTTTGATACAATTTCTCCTTGAAAATTCTTGTTCTGTTTTGTTAATTGAAATACTTTTTCTCTGTCATTGAAAACCAACTGGGTAAAACTGAACATGCAAATGTACAAAATATTTAGATTTGTTAATTACAGTTTAATTTTTTCATATTTCTTGTTTTCCAGGATTTTGATCTAGTCTAGTATGTTTCCCTCTATATTTATATGTTGACGTTTTTAATGAGTCTGGATATGTATCATTTAGTGCGGATGTTCTGTGCCTCTCTGTGTTAGTCCAGCTTTTATGAAAATAGGAATTAAATTAAAAGCCAGTCATGTTATGTTTTTGATTGAACGTTACATGAAAATCAGCTATGTTTATGTATAGAAAAAAAAATCAAATGTGAGCTACCGAAGAATTTAGAGTGAATGAGTTTTAGATGATGAAGACAAATGAAATGTAAAATGCTGGGAGGTCAGCTGTCCCCATCTCCTTGTGAGGCTGTTAAGTCAAAATCTTCTGAAAGTGCATTTTTCTTTCTATTGGAAAGATTAAAAGGTGCAGTGAGAAATACAACGAATAACCCCTCTGCCAGTTCAGAGATTTTGCCCTCATCAGCACACACAAAGGAACAAAAGAGTGTAAAGTGATATTTCTCTTAACTAAACTGAGCTGAACATCTAAGAATGGACCTGATTTTTTAAAAATGCATTAACATAAACCGCAATGTGAAACATAAACCGTGTGAAACAATTTTATCAGTTTCAAACAGGCTCTGCAAGGGTCTGTTTGTGTCCTAGTAACATAAATTTCATCATTACAGGGTATGCATGATATTTGCATGCCGTCCAGATTGTTCCAATTGTGTGGGCTTTTCTAGAAGCCACTACACAACTGTGCACTTGAGCTGAAAGCATTTTTTTACACATATAGAATATGTATGTACAGCATGGACAATAATAAATCTCTGCTGCCTGCAGCTTCAAGGGAATATAATATTATATAACAAGAATAGTTTTTTGACACACACACTCATATTCACCTGTTGTTCTGACAAACAACAAAATTATAATAGGAGAATAGGAGCAATGCTAAAAACAGATTACATCAGCGAGAACATATTTCCTGTCAAGAGAAAAAAAGAAATCTTTAACTCGCAATGAAGCATACTGTTGCAATCCCCTGAGAAGGACATGCTTGAACTTGCCATTTTAATTAGCTCTCAGAACATTTAAACATGTTACAAAAACACACAGGGAAGCAAATAACACATCTAGTGATTATCTATTCCAAGGCTCCCCCCCGATCCCACCTCCACCCCCAGGGAAAAGCAGGCTTCTCAAACAACACCGTTTTAGCACAAAAATAAACTTGTGCAGATGACCAGGTTAGAGTCCTTATAAAGACACATTTGCCATTTACAGGTTAGCTGGTTAGAAAACGGGGATACTTATAACAAACTTCCGTTGTCGGTGCTAAATGAATAATGTTTAGTTGTCCCTATGCCCCCAATTAGTGCAGACATGCATTGTTATATGGCTAATTGTTTTGCTTCTCTGTGTCTTTAACATGCTCCCAGGACATGATGGAGAAAAGGAGCGCACGCTGAAGCACCAGCTGTGCGTGTAAAGGCCTCTTGATGGCTCATTCAAAGCATCATCAGGCTGCTTTTGCGTAAACAGTAACCACTCACGGCTGTCTCCACGTGGTCAATCAACCGTATTTCTTAAAACTCTGCAGGGAAATAGCTTTATGATATTTCAAAGTGCAGGAAAATAACACTTAAGAATTTACATAAGGAACTGATTTTCCCAGACTGCAACCAACAACTAAAATCTCTTGACCTTCTCTTGAATCTTTGAAAGAAAGCAAATTTCCACGTTCCAAAGTTGTGCCCGTTGAAATGACTCTTCGGCATTCTTAACATTATTTCAAAGTAACCTTATAATTTCCTAAGGGATTAATAAAGTATTCTAACTCTGATTAATATGATCGTAAGTTAAAACTCAGATTGAGCTAGAAAATAATCCGCATACAAAATTCTGCCATCACTACTATTATTATGTTTTTGGGCAGTATTTTTAAAAAGGATATTTTTACCCCATTACACTGAGAACATGTTAATCATGGATTTGTTATAAGCCATGTAGTGGTCAATACAGCAAGCCAAAAAAGTGTATCAACATCCATGGGGACGCCGTCTCCTTTGTGGGTCTTGTCCTCTGAGACCATGAGTCATATTTAGTTTGTTGCACTAATATCTTGGCCGATCCTTAGGGGCATCTAGGATTATATATTGAACTTACAAAGGCTCTCCAACATTTAAAGCACTAAATACTTTACTTTTTCTCTTCAACTTCAGGTGAGCATCATTTTCACTACAGGTGACACAATTGGTGTTATCTGGTTTTATCAAAACTCGTGTAGCCATCTTGAAAGATTAAGGTTATGTGTATAGTATTTATCACAGTTTTGGTTTTCTGCTTTGTTAATCACGACAGCTGCAGGTCTTGGTGGCATGGATCTGTGTGTGACCATCAAAGGTGTCTCCTTCCTCTTGCAAACAGGTATGGGCATTTTAGGAAACACTGTGGTACTTTTGGCGTACACACATATCGTTTGCACTGGATCGAAGCTCCTTCCTGTGGACATGATCCTGTGCCACCTGGCCTTTACCAACCTGTTGCTGCTGCTGACCCGCTGTGTCCCCCAGACAATGACGGTGTTCGGGCTGAAGGCCCTATTGAATGATCCGGGCTGTAAGGTGGTGATCTATGCTTACCGCATTGGCCGGGCTTTGTCAGTCTGCATCACCTGCATGCTAAGTGTGTTTCAGGCAGTGACCATCACCCCTACTGGGCCTTACTTGTCCAGGCTGAAGCCTTCACTTCCATCCCTGGTTATTCCCACCTTTGCAGGGCTGTGGCTCTTCAATATGGCCATATGCATAGCAGCTCCATTATTCTCCATGGCTCCACGAAATGACACTGTCCCTGCCTTTACCCTAAACCTGGGCTTCTGCCATGTAGACTTCAGAGACAACTTGTCCTATGTGATTAACGGGGTGGCTGTCTCTGGGAGGGATTTTACATTTGTTGCCCTGATGGTGGGCTCCAGCTGTTACATCCTGCTGCTGCTCCACCGCCACAGCCACCAAGTAAAAGGGATTCGTCGCTCTCAGGGTGGAGGGGCAGAGACCAGAGCAGCCAAAACAGTGCTAACCCTGGTAGTTCTCTATGTGGTCTTCTTTGGGATTGATAATGTGATCTGGATCTACATGCTGACGGTGGCAAAAGTGTCACCGGTGGTGGCTGATATGAGGGTGTTTTTCTCTTCATGTTATGCCTCTCTCAGCCCCTACTTTATCATTTCCTCAAACAAAAAGGTCAAAGCAAAGATTGTGTGCACAGCTGAGCATGAGCAGCCATCAGCGGACACTCAAGATTCGAATGACAAATGACTCTGTCTCTATCTTAACAGCCTGCTGATTCACCTGCTAGACAGCAGAGTTGTTCTATCAGACCTTATCATTTTCAGGATACTCTTATTTAGCTATTATTTAAACAGTAGAACTAGAGAGTAGTGTTGTACAGCTGTATGTATTCTTAATATTTTCATCTGAATTCTAATTAAATGTTAATTACAATCATATGTACCTGTAATATAGTTTGTGCTAATTGAGAGAGAACATTCTCTTTAGTCATATATGCCAGAAATCCCCTCTTCCTTCTCGCCTCCTTATCTTCATCATTGGATTGATACAAAAGAAATTAAAAGTTGAGCTAGAAGCATTTTTACACAGAAAATTTCTTTCAGGAATTTTTAATGAGTCTACTCACTAAAACCAGGAATACTGAGATTTGCAACATGTCTTGGAAATTTTTTTTAAAAAGGTTTCTTGTAGAGCTTAGATGATTAAGAAGTTAAATAAATATTTAAAAATAATTCAGAGGGACCCTTTTTGCATTTAAGTACGGCTATGGTATTATATAAGGGACAAGCTTAAACGTGAGCGTGATTGATACTACCGTTCCTACAGCAGCTGCGCTGTCAGTGGCCGAAATGTTATGGAGATATAGGGTATTCTGTTCCCACGGATTAGCCTTTCAGGTAGCACTTGCCCGCTGAAGATGTATGCGTTTCATCGCTGAAGTACGTATACTGACATATATGTAGCATAGTTTTTGTCTATAATTTTAGTTCATGCTTATTACTTAATGTTGACAATTGCATACGTCTTTGAAAGGGGTTTCTCTTTTGAATAACCTGAAATGGCCACCTGATAGACAAACCTCAGGGAATATTAGGATCCAACTTAAGAAAAACAACAAACCCAGGAAAAGGGAAGCGGAAGAATGGGCTAAAAAGTGTAAAATAGCTTAAATAAACAAGTAGACATATGTGTGAAAGCAGAAGAGCTGTTAAAATGTAGTATTTTCAGAAATTATCCGCGTCGAAACTTACCGGAAGAGGTAAAGTAAGCTGTAATCGGCGCTAGTAGTTAGCTCAGTTGCACAAAAAGACGCTGCAGCGTGCAGCGACCCGAAACTGATGACAAGAAAGTGTTAACGAGCAGTTTGTAATGATCAGAAAGGGTTTCTTCCAGTTTGTGCCAAAGCTACCGTGCTGTTTAATTCCAGGTAAAAAATAATTTCAGATAATTACTTTGGCTACTTTTAGCTAACCCTTAGCGCACCTGTGTATACACAGGTGCTTGTTTCACACCAAAACGCGTTCATTTTATCTCTGCTTTCCCTTGCGGGCCTCTCGTTTAAGTTCTGCTTTTTCCAAGCTTCAGCATTGTGTCCGTGCACCATATCTGATTAGGGAACACATCTGGATTTCTCCACACTCCTCCTCTCTTTACCGTGAAATGACCTGATCCGAGTTGACCGGTTCCCCTGTCTAATAACAATGGCAACAATAGCCTGGTACCAAGAAAAGGTAAGCGCAACACATCCAGTACAGTTAGTGTCATTTAGGAAAGTCTTAGAAACTCATCACTTGTTACAAACCTATACTATATACTTTACTAGTAAAGTCTAGTAATATAACGTAAGATATGTAATGAGCCTTGTTTGTGGTTCTTTACTTACTTGTTTACTACTTAGTACATTAAAAACTCTGCTAAACCTAATTACTGTTACTATTAATCTGATTTATTTTGAAGTGGCTGTTATTACAATTGTAGTAATTTAATTCATAGTCATTCAATCTTGAATCCATATGCTCTGATTTACATCCTTATATCTCACAATTTATTAAATCATTTCCTTTACCTCTTTGTTCCCTTACTCCTTACAAAAATTGATTTAAATAAAAACAAAAGTGTGGTTATATCACACAAGCTTTCCATAGATTTAACTGGACATGGTTTTGTTTGATCATTTAGTTGTTATTATCACCTCTTGTGTTTTCTTTGAATTAAGATAATTAGAAGAATTATATTTTGTTATAGATCGGGGCATATGATCAACAAATCTGGGAGAAATCTCTTGAGAAAGCCGATCTAAATGTAAGATACTCATTTTTCTCTTTAATGGAATAAATGTTTGTGTATTTTTAGTGCATTTGACCTCTAAGTTGAGTAAGAAGCCCTTACTATTTATATAGGGTTTGGACAGCAAACCAAGGAAGACTGGGCACATCAAGCCAGACCTCATTGATGTTGATTTAGTAAGAGGTGAGTATGAATAAGGAGCATTAATTGTTTTGAAATGTATTTGAGACATTTCTCCAGGTTTCTTGTCAAGCAGATAAACTATGCAATGTATATATGTATGTGCAGTGCTTTATCTGGCTCTGTTTAATCTCTTCTTTACTTTAACCTTGCTCCATCACTTAGTAAATGTAGTTTTAACAGACCACCCCTTTCATCCCATCAGGATCTACATTTAGCAAAGCCAAACCAGAGAGTCCATGGACAGCGCTGACTCGAAAGGGTCTGGTCAGAGTGCTGCTGTTCCCGTTCTTCTTCCAGTGGTGGATCCAGGTGACCTCCATGTCCATCTCCTCATGTATCCTCATGCTCTACATTATGCAAGGTTAGCTCACCACCACTCATCTTGCAACTATAGCCTTAAAACAAGACTGACCTCAACTCAAACATCAGTGTAGACATTCAACCTAAACCAGGTTCCATGCATCAGAACAGTTTTTAATTTACTGGATAAATAACTTTGTATCTGCTTAGAGAAGAGTTTCAGTGAAGAATAGAAAACTCTTCTTTAACAGCATAAGTCAGCATTCGTGTGCTGGAAGAGCTAACCAAACCGAATGGCTGAATGCGTCTTTGTGTTTATTTCTTTAATCAAAATACACAGAATCAGAAAAAATGTTAATAATTTCCCAAGGGCAAATTGCTTTATGTCAATTACTGAAATATGTGTTAGTTGCAGATCTATGCAAGAATAGACTATTTTGTTAGATTTTATAACTTTTTAATATATTATTTGATTTAGTTTAGTTAGTTACTGATCTCACTGTCTTGGAACAACCGTGACCAACTGTGGGATTCAAGTATTCCGATTCTGCTTCTAATACTGATAATAGAAACACAAGAAAGCTCTGGTTTAAATGGCGTGGAGCCTTACCGTCACACAGCAGCTGCCACATGACACATAAAAACTCTTCAGTTGTGTCATTTGGATTGTCGCCCCCTTGGCCAACAGTTCAAAATATGGGCTGCAGAAATGCACTAACCACCGCCAAAAAAGCAGCATGCCCTCTCTCACAACCGCTCACTGATTAATTCCAGTCCACCTTAACTCCCTGAAAGCAATTAGTGGAAACATCAGGAGTACTTTACTGTGACTGTGTCTTCAAATTGTTGCCTGCAAGCACCCAGACACATGCACACTCCTTTCCAAATAAGTTTGATTTTGTTGGTTTTGTTTAGGTTGTTTGATTACGTATATTTAATTGAAGAAAGTACACAGGTCTCGATATGCTCTGTTTGTGGTTCATGAAGTTAGATCTATTGCTGCAGGCTCAATTCGCCAGCTATTCAACACAGCTTACATTCATTTATATGCAACACTAAACTTGTTACCCATCACACCTGAGGAGCACAGAAGAGACCTCATTAGTAAGCATGAATTCTGTTATAATGTCTCCCCTAAGAGACTGTTTTGTTTGCTGTTGCAAAATGTTTTGCTCCCCTCAGTGGCAGCGGTGCTGCTGTACTTCGAGGTCCCTAGGGCGACTGCCAGCGAGGTGTTTGGACCCATGTGTCTGATGCTGCTGCTGGGTACCGTGCACTGCCAGATTGTGTCGACTGAGTCCAGCCGGTGGCCCTCAGGCAGTCCAGCTGCCAGCAATACCACCAGCCCCACGCGCAGAAGGAGGTAGTTTCCTCATTGTTAGGCGCTGCACGCATTTAGTGGTTAGACTAACACAGAAACACACTCACACTCCTTGTGGCTCATGCATAAAGTTCCATGTTAAACATGCAGATAGACCCGAAACACTACTCCTAAACATGCACCTGTACCATGAAGTCAAGTCCCTCAGAGGTTGTCACGTGAGATTTGCCTTATCATTGTTAACTTATTTAAGGTTACATAACTATTATGAACAACATCTCCATATAAAAAACTGTAATATTCAGTATGACTTCTCATGACACTGATCATTTGCTACATTTTCTTTCATTTGCTTTTGAGAGAGTTACTGTATTAACTGCTTTTCTTCGTATTTCATGTACAATATGTGATGTGGCTCTCACATCCCAGGTTATGCTGTACATGAAAACAGATCTCACATGAAAATCCCTTTTGTTGTGCATGTTAAATATAAACTAATTATAATGTCATTATTTAATATACTAATGTAAATAATAAAAATGTCAAAAGATGGTAATTACCATCATTTACCTTTGACTTGTCTTTTGACTTTCTCTCCTTTAGGCCAAGAAAGAACAGAGGGTTGAAGAAATCTGAAGAAAAGAACAACAGTGGGGAGGCGGAGCTGCTGGGCTGCTGGCAGTTTGAAGAAAACCAGCATTTATACAGGAAAGAGGAGAGAATGGTACAGTTTCTCATCTCTACTCGATCTTTAGAGTCAAAAAATGTCAGTCAGATGTGGTGGATAGGTTATGGATGGAGGGATGGATGTATAAGTGCCAAAGTAGTTTGAAATTTCCCTTAAAAAGTATTTTTAATTGCTGTGTCTAAATGACTGAACTGTAAATATGGTCTGCTTGCTTGATATAGATTTACCATCCTGTTAATGCTTTTAGGTGTAAGTCTACCTCCTCTGGCTTTGTGCTGTTGTAAGAATTTATTCATATAAATAATACATGCATATATATATAGTAGTCAGTGTTTGTAAAATTCATGTGCATGCTTTAAAACAATTAATATTATATATATATATATATATTAAATATAATATATATTATATATATATATAATATATAGATATTATATATATATATATATATATACATATATATATATATATCATTCATATTGTTATATAAGTCTATAATTTTTTTTTTTTTTTTTCTTTTTTTTCTGTTGGCTGGATCGGCAACTAACCCTTTACAGAACAAAGGAGGGTCAGGATTTAGGGATTCTGATGAGCTCTCCAGTGAGGAAGAGGAAGGAATACAACCGCTGGAAGTAACACAAATACCATTTCACAGTGAAAGAAACACCACTACAGCTCCTGCATCACTACCGTCTATTCGGAAAAGAAACCAAAAGTCTGACCCCGTAATTACACCGAGGCCTCAGGTAAACTTCACTGTATACCATCAAAGTTGCTTAATGGATTTTTAATGTACAGCAAGCTTCTGGGGAATTTAAGAAGCACATACATTAATAAAGCCTGATGTGGAAGATGCAAATTACAATTCTAGGCTTTGCTTCAGAGATGGCACTGAATTAGCAGTTTATTTAATAGTAATTTGTCTAGTTTTGTTTTAGAGATTTGATGTGAAGTAACTTCAATGTCGCATACAGAACACTGCCTCTGGTTTAATTTGCTCAGGACGGGAGTGAAGCCTTTATCAAGGTGAAGCCCCGTGAGGTGGAGCGTCTCAGGCCGAGCGTGGGCTCTCGTCCTGCCTCTGACACCGATGACACAATGTGGGAGGAGCTTCTCCAAGGCCCTCCCTCCACAGGGAGCAGTGACAGTGACGATAGTGGGAGGTGCAACGCCAGCATGAGCCTCCCACAAAACGACACTCTGACCAGCGATGACGAGGATGAAAGCCTACAACAAGCAATCACTGGAGTAAATGCAAACACATCTTAAATACTACACATTATTCTGGACGTTGTGACTAAATATGTTGTTTTATAAAATTATGAGCAGTCTCAAAAGTCTTGACATGTGGTTAAGCTTCAACTTCAAAGGCCTGTTGCCGATTAGATTACACACTAAACATGCATGAATTGTGAACAGGATGTTGTCTGTGGTGTTTCGTTTCAGAACCAGCTGTCTTGGCTGCAGGCGTGTCACCCATCCAAGGATCGTGTCAGTGCCATCATTTGGGAGCAGGGCGAGTGTAAGAAAGCAGAAATGTCAGTACTGGAGATCAGTGGGATCATCCTCACACGGGTACACACCTTCCTCTTTATATTATTAACAGCCAGTCCAGCATAATGCACATTTGTAAGCAAACAATTTCCTAATAATTACAGCTACGGTCAGATCTTGAAATAATTTCAAATTCTACGGATAGAGCAAAAAATAAAGTGCCAGGCAAAAATTAAGAGCCAAATTTTACCTCATTACTGTGCCAGAATTTGTTATTCTGACTCTTTTGAACATCTAGCTGTCAAATGTGGCAAACTGACAAACACAGATAATGGAAGAAATATTCAAAGTCTGAGGTAAATGTGTAAAATATGTTGTCAAGAGAGTCCAAGAAAGACTGTAGCTTTCATTGCATAAAAATATTCCAGCACATGTCTCTGGTCTTAAACGCCTCCCTTCTTGTGTTTGTTATTAC
This sequence comes from Haplochromis burtoni, assembly GCF_018398535.1. Taxonomy (NCBI): domain Eukaryota; kingdom Metazoa; phylum Chordata; class Actinopteri; order Cichliformes; family Cichlidae; genus Haplochromis; species Haplochromis burtoni. Next base: position 2,188,368 of record NW_024582387.1, on the reverse strand, counting down.
CAGGTGAAGTTAGTAGAGCAGGGAATGGGCTATCTCGTTCTTGGCGGGCTCATCACTGTCACTCTGGCACTGCTGCCCTTTGCCTTCCGCTTGGCTCAGCGTCTGGACATGCCGGGCCTCAGCTCCCTGCCTCTGTCAGAGCTGATAGAAATAGCAGTGGGGCCGTTAAATACACAAGCTCATGCCTTTTTCTTCATCACGACAGTGCAAAGAATCTGCCTCACGGGGCTGTTCTTCTTCATGATGTGCGTGGCTGAGAGAACATACAAACAGGTGAATGGTGATTCAGGAAATGCACATCACAAAAATGTACTGTCCTGGGTTCTCAAAATGTGCAAGTTTTTTAGGTTTTTTGTTGTTTGTTTGTGTTTTTTTACTGTTGACTGGACAAATTGTTTGAGCCATTCTGTCTCTCTGCTACCTTGTCATCATTTATATATATAAGTTGTGTTTTTACTAGAAGATGTTTTCAGTGCTGCATCCTGTGATCAGTTTTAGCTCTCCTGCAGTGCATCACAGTGTTATTTTATGTCTGCCCAACAGAGACTTTTATTTGCCAAGTTCTTTAGCCACCTAACTTCAGCTCGCAAAGCCAAGAAATCTGAGATTCCCCATTTCAGGCTGAAGAAAGTTCAGAATATAAAGATGTGGTTGTCGCTTCGATCTTTTCTCCGGGTTTGTATTTTCCTGCCAAAACACTCCTAATCTCAATTTATTTCAACATTTTGCTCGGTGTAGACTTGTCTTTTTAACTGTGCGTCATTGATTTGTTTGTGCTTCGCAGAGACGAGGACCGCAGCGCTCCGTTGACGTCATTGTCTCCACTATTTTTCTTTTAGCACTTTCCATTTCATTCATCATTTGTGCTCAGGTCAGTCGTATGGGAGAACATTGATTTGATAATTTTGTGCAAATACTGCGATTCTAGCACGGAGATCAAATAGCAAGGAGATGGCCTCAAAACATACAACCATTTAATCGTATTACCCTACTGAAGATAAGCCATGAAGCTAAGATGGAAAGTAGTTTATATGCTCTGTTAGGTGCAAAGAAATCCAATTTTCACAACAAAGCCGGGGTCAATAAATGTAAGCAGTGTTGCTTTCTTTTTTCAGCTTCTGCAAAGCCACAAGACATTCCTAGAGTCTCTAATGAACTGGGAGCTCATGGTGTGGTGCGCCTCTCTCGTCCTCTTTCTGTTAAGGCTCGCCACGCTGGGTTCAGAGACCAACTCCAAGTATAGTAACTCTTCTGTGCTGCTCACTGAGCAGGTAAAGCTCCCCCCCAGGCTGGAAAAGACACAAGATTCCAGGCTATTTCTCTGGCTGATTAGTCCATTGATTTAATGTAGGTTTAAATACATTATTTGGCCTTCACTGTAACATTAACACGGTGTAAAACTGTTTTTGTTTCCAGATCAATTTGTATCTCAGGATGGAGAAAAAGCCCAATAAGAAAGAAGAACTCAGTATTGTGAATAATGTTTTGAAGCTAGCTACAAAACTAATGAAGGTAAGCCCAAATTTTCACTGAAACTAAATGCAGTTCCCAGTCAAGGTTGTTATGCAGTCCGTGTAGAGAATGCAATTATAATATTATAACTTTGCAGTGAGCTGGGGATTTTTCTTTCTTTTTCTTTTTTCTTTCCTCAGTCCCTGTCATGTCTCTGTTGGTACTCTCTAACATCCATCAGCTTAATCACTCTTTCTTCCTCACTACTGATCTCCTTGGGACGGCCCTAATAACTTTATGTTGAAGGATATGCTATAAATTTGATTGTATTGCAATATGTAATTGTTATATTTCTCATGAAGGCCAAGTGGAGTCCCCTTTGTCAGTGGTTTTTCATCCTTAATAAATTCTGGCTTTGATCATTTTTAGCCTCAGGGTATGGGTACCCATGTCATAAATCTTAGATAACATTTTCTTCCTCCTTACATCTTCCAGGAGCTCGATACTCCTTTCAGACTGCTGGGTCTCACAGTGAACCCTCTGATCTATAACATCACCAAAGTTGTCATTCTCTCTGCTGTGTCTGCCGTAGTCAGTGACCTGCTTGGCTTCAACATCAGAGTGAGTAAAGTTATAATGAAAAATGTTGAAATTTGCCTAAAAAGACAAGAAAAATAGATGATTTAAGATGCACATCCTTGATCACTCTGGGCTCCATGTTTTGTTTTGTTTTTATCTCTCAAGAAAAAAAATACAACTTTATCAGTACAACCTGGTTGTTGTTGCTCATATAAGCCTCAACTACTCAAGTACTCAAGCCTCAAGTACAGGCTGTACATTTAGTTCTAGTACAGCTGCATGTTGCCCTCTAGCTGTTGGAGCTGTTAGTAGCCTACAGAGTTGACCTGGAAACCTTGCTTTGGTTGAAGCCATCTGGCAGACAAGCTGGAAATGTGCATTTTGAGATTTCAAAATATTTAGCATGTGAATGATAAGAGGAAAAACATGAACTAAAGCTGCACAGTGACAAACTCCCATGAGTAGCTTAACCACGTGAGAAATATATATTTATGTGGTTGCTTGAAGACAGCAGTATTAACAAATCTTTACTACACATAATACTTATTTGATTAGTATGTAGCTAGAGCATATGATGTGCAAAAACTGCTGTAAATTCCTGTTTATATGTGAATTACGCAATTGAGAAACCTTATGTTAATGTGTTCTCTTTACAACTGTAGAAAAGTGTGACATTGTCTTTATGCAATGCAATTCCAAGCTAAACAAAGCTATTATCCTCACGTGTCTGGCTCTATTCTTAATGCAGAAACATGATACATACAGAGTAAATAGGGCTTCTTTGAAAACAGAATAAAAGGTTTCTGGCACAATAAGAGTCTAAAGAGGCCGAAGCTCTAGCAACACTTGTAGTAAAGTCACCAACTTGACCAACTCGTTTCAGTCTGTGGCCTTCATCAGGGTCATGAAGATTTGTATACTGCATACAGCACTTTAAATGACATATGTGTTAGCATGAGTCCAGTATACTTATCCACCATTCCACTTAATTTTGTGATTACGTAGAAAAAGAATGTTACAAAAATTTAAACAGCCAGTCATCTACAAAGAGTATATGTATCCACCAATGAGGCAGCAGCAAGGGCGGGCTGGGGTAAATATGGAGTTTCCCAAAGTATTGAACTGATAGTTTAATAAGTTTAACCAGCATGTAAAGAGTCTACTTGAGTTTTGCTAGCTATAGATTATAATCATTGCTGAGGTCAGGCCTGTGCCCACCAATAACAACACTAAACATCCTACACACCGTCATTTCCTGCCACAATTTTTACAACTCCTTGTATACATGGTTAAATGAGCTGGTGCAAAATACAAGCACTCATTTGAGGGAACACATCACTCCAGTCCTGGCAGGATGACACTGGCGTCTCTTTCATTCAGATTTATTGATTGCTTTTAAAATACTACATGGTTTGGCTCCACTTTAAATCTCACAAGTCTTAACTCCTTATTTTGCATGTGCTGGCTACTGGTTCCACAGTCCATGATTGAGACAATTGGAGACTGTGATTCTAAATGTCTTTTAAACGCTTTCTCTTCACATCTGTTTTTAAATGGATTATTTTGCACAGTAAGATGATTAACCTTTTCTTTTTAATTGTTTTGTTTCGTCTCTGCTTAATTTCCAGCTGTGGAAAATCAAGCCTTAAAGGTGAAAACTACAAACCACTAACAGTCAGACACTGGAGACTGCAGACATCTTCTCATCGCCGAAAAGTGTGCAAAGCTACTGACACTAAACTCTGTTATCGGTGCCTTCCAACTGAGCTTCATCAGTCCTTCACAAGCCTGAGATGCTCTGAAAGTCTCTCACACGCCACAGCGCTGGCTGCTCAGCTGACCTGGCATCACATTTTCCATCAGCGTTGCCACAAACTCAGTGCCTCACCTCTGACTTCTGAATGTTCTCTAAATGGTTAAAAATAGCAGCAAGCTGAGGTCTGAGCTCTTTCCAGGCTCCTGTGACAGATTTACACATGTTTCTTGTACATATATGTGGGCATGTGAATGATCAGATAATGTGTAAAGGTTGCTTAGTCTTATTCACTGTTATTTCTTTTAAATATAGTAAAAGTAAGCGTGCCAGTAAATCAAAATAGATGGCCAGATGTGTAATTTTTTTTTTTCCATAGGACTGAACTTTTATTTCAAACTTTTGTATTATTTAAGGGAACACTGTGATTCTGGGTTGGTTTTATTTATTTGGGGGTTTTAGCAATTGTTATGTTAAACCATTGTCTTTTGACCACTATCTGCATTTTATAATGAGGTATGTAATGCTGAATAAAATAACTATGCAAAGAAGCTAGTTGTGCTTATTGTAAAAAAATAAATAAATCTTCGCTTTATGGTGAAAAAATAAAAGGATTTTCACCCTTCAGTCTTTGTGTAGCGCTTTTTCTTTTCTTGCTCTTGCGCCTGATCCTCTGCAGAGCCCTTGTGGTTAGGGGGTGTGTGCTTTGGCGTAGGCTGACGTTACGGTAGAGGAACGTCGACACGCACCTCCAGCTTGGAACGATACCAGCCGGCTGAGGAGGCACTTCAGCACCAAGGACAGGCCGACCAGACTGGCTCCTCCAACCGAACCGGCGGACGCAAACTCTGTGTCCGGTAGATCACGAGATCCCCGGTCCTGCGGTGCATGACTGCGTCTTTCAGAGGCGGTCCCGAAAGCAGGTCTCTTCGTATTTACCTCCTTACCAGGTAAAACACTGACTCTTGTATGTTCGTCTTGTGTGGATTGTGGTATAAATTATGTTAGAGTGAACTCGGTCACCCCAGCGAGTGAGAGAGCAAACCACCGCATGATTCGCTCATTTGTAAATATAGTGCTTTTAAGCCAAGTATTTTTTCCTGTGCACAGATGATGTGGCAGTACTTCTCGTCTTCATTCACAGCTCCCCTGCTGCTTGCTCTGCAGTCGATGTTGCCGGGGATACATTAAGCCATAAGACATCGATAGGAAAACCTTGCATACAAAGCTCTGGTTCTCTTCTGTCTGAGGCTAATCCTTCGCGTGCATGTTGCAGACCAACTTGGACTATGTCCCTCTGAGGGAGAGAGAGAGCTGATCTGAATTGCGCTTAAAGAAGATTCCAATATGTCAAGCACTCAGAGAGACAATGGCTCTGCAAACTCCACAGAAGCCAAGAAAACAGACCCCAGAGTCAACGAGAAAAAATGCTGTAAGTAAACGCCAATTAGATTTTAGTAGGTTTTAATTCATGCATTGCTGCTTATAGTGTGCAGGTGCACTTGTAATATAAAACCTTGTCTTGTTGCTCTGACCAAATCACAATCACCTCAGTGAGAGGAAAGCTGCTTCATTTAGTCTCCAACCTACCAGGGAATGAATTTCTCTGGATTGGCAAAAAAAGGAAAAAGAATATAAATCATGACCAGTGATAAAAATACTTTGAAACCTTCAGTGGTTTCTGCTATTCTTAAGAAAATTACTTCTCTCTCCCAGGATGTTTCTCCTTCTAATTTCTTCGGATGACACCTCTGAACCCACTCCATAGATATTTGTGCCCAAAGAGACTTTTTATTTTTTGTGTATACACATGACCTAGTTATATAAGACTGGCTGTTCAGGAGTGTGTGCAGCACTGGCATGCCTGTTTAAAACATGTTTTTCTTTATTGTAATGCTGGTTATGAGTCAGATATGATTTGCATTTAACTTTGACATTCAGTTCTTTGCATCTCTTTCCTGCACAGCATGGGCTTCTTACATGACAAACTCTCCAACGGTGATCGTGATGATCGGATTGCCCGCTAGAGGAAAGACCTACATCTCCAAGAAACTCACACGTTACCTCAATTGGATAGGAGTCCCAACCAAAGGTAGAACATAACATTTCTTTCTCATTATGTTTCAGTTAATGCCATCTGCAAATTTAAAAAATTTCATAGTGTGTTTTATTGAACTTTCATATGCTTCCAATCCTTCTTTGTATTTCTTTTTACTTCTTTGTAGAAGTTAAACCAGGATAGTTAATTAGTTAATGTGGGAAAGCAACTCTAAAGATCATGAAAAACAGCATCAGTGTTATCTCTTCTCCAGCACTTAGGCATGCATTATATATGTCACAAAAACGAGTAGCAGTGACATTAGAATGAAAGCAAAATGTTTAAATGCAAAAGCTGAATTTTTAAACCTCCCCCCACTGACATTGTGTGTGCATAATAAATATTTAAATGTAACTATTCTAAAATGATCCCACAAAGAGAAGCTAAATTTAGCCACTTAAATTCTTGTGGTTTTAGTTGTTCACAAAAGTATATCCAAGTGTATCCGAAATGAGAGGCGACAGCACAGCCAGGGCAGATTTATAATGTCCTTTGTTCATTTTTCAGTGTTTAACTTGGGCGTATACCGCAGAGAGGCTGTCAGAGCTTATAAGTCCTATGATTTCTTCCGCCACGACAATGAAGAAGCCATGAAAATAAGGAAGTAAGGTTCACTTTTACACGTGTGCCCACAATACGTTTTTACAATGTACATTGCATTTTATCTAGCACTAAGAAAACTGTCATATCCTCACTGGCTGTGTCACATTTCTTGCATTCAACCTTAGTCGGTTTCATATTTTGCAGATTTCCCTGCTGCATCAGTGACTAAGCTGTTTTTTTTGGCCGGCAGTCAGTATTCAGCCACAGTCAGCCTAAACTGATATACACATACACACAAGCAGCAAAGTGTGCCCTATAAATGGTTGTGATTAGTGACTGTAAATCAGTGTTTCAACAGAAAGATTAACAAAGAACAAAACAAAAGGCCTCTTTTCCTCCTGGTCTAATCTGGTAGTAGTGATTGAAATGGGCTGTGTTATGCATGGCTATCATGAAAATGTGACGGGCTCTTGACAGCATCCTAGTGCTGACTTTGACCTAGATATTAAACAAGCTGCCGCTGTCACTCTGAAGCTGACACAAGCCCTCTGTGGACCTGCATGGATATCCAGCCTGAGTTTTTGTGTTTGTTATTATAAAGTATCAGCAAGACCAGTTTAAAGGAATAGTTCCACGTGAAATCTACCTTTTTCTTATGAGTTAACTAAAAACTGGAGCTGAGCTGTGTGGTGTATTGGCAACTTTAGAAATAAAGTTTTAGAATACTGATTTGTACTTGAATTAATAATTTTGTCCTTCAGACTTCTCCTTTTGTATAAAGAGTTATCCATTGGCAGTAATCACAGGTTTGCACACCTTTTGTATTCAAGCTGTTAAATAATCTGGAGAAATTTCACCCCATGCTTCCTGAATTTCCTCCCACGAGTTAGATAAATGTTTGCACTGCACAATCAACCTGTTCCCACAACAGCTCAAAAGAGTTAAGATCCTTTGACTGTTCTGGCCACTCTATTACACGCAGATTGCCAGCTCACTGCTTCTTTTAGGAATAGCTTTTCCATAGTTTGGAGCTCTGGGTCATTGTCCTGCTGTAAAAAAAGAAGCTCACTCCAATCAAGTAGAAATCAGAAGAATTGCTTTTATTGTTTAAGATGCCTGTCTGCCAATAGAAAGTCTCCCATTGTAGCAACCAAAGCACCTCAAAACCTTTGCACTGTTCAATTAAGGAAATGTGAGTAATTTTTTCTGTCAACCCTCTGCTATTCCCAGGGAATAGCCTGTTTTTTAATCAAACAAAGAAACCTCTCTGGAATTTCTGTTTTTGGTGCCTTTTTTTTTTTTTGCCATTCATCCATCAGTTTCTTAACTGCTTATCCAATTCTGTACTGGATACCAGTCTGTCACTTTGCTAATACGGAAAGACAACCGTTCAGGCTCACATCCGAACCTAAAATCAATCTACAATCACAGAGTAACCTAAGATGCATGTCTTTGGACTGTGGGAGGAAGTTGGAGAACCCTGAGGAAAGGCCAGTTTAATGTTTTGGATTTCAACACAGGACCTTCTTGCTGTGAGGATTTAGATATAAAACTTTTTTCTGCTGATAATTTAGCCTTAACCAGTGAACCTTATCAATATGTGCTGTTTAAATACTTCATTAAAATGTTATCCTCCTGATTCATGCTAATTGTAATTAGCATTATAATTTCATGTTATTTTCCTATTTTTTTTTATATTATATATTATATATTAATAATTTAATTATTATTATTATTTGTATTATTATTTTCATATTTACTTTGAAATGTATTATATATATATATATATATATATTGCAGTATAGTGTTTAAAGCTACCACCAGCAGTCCCTTAGCTTCAACTCTTAAGGTGACAAGACTAGAAGCTCTGGCTAAATGACAAACATTCTGATTTAACTCTCAACAAGAACACCAACAAATGTATTTTTAAAATCACTTATGGTAATCAATGCTGTTTTGTTTTGTGCCTTCCAACATTCCTCCCTCCAAATAGATAAAATCCACCTCCAAACTGCATTGTTTGAGGAAAGACACATTGCAGCTGATTTTTTTTTTTTTTTTTTGTCAGCCTTCAAGCAGAACAAATTAAACTCTATATGTGGCTGCATTTTATTGGAGGAGAAATCTACCACTGTGTACCTCATAACTCTTGCACATGATAATTGAACTGGGTCAGTGACTAAACCCTACTGCCGACAGATGGGAAACATTTTTTTGTGATTTTAAAAATGTGTGTTTTTCATGTCTTGTAATTGTTGGGGTTTTCAGTTTACCATTGTATTTGATGCACAGAAGAAAGCTGTAATCCAAAACTTGGGTGGGGGGGGCCTACAAAGAATCTTTTTTTCATGAAATCTACAATGTATTACTGTAACATTTTCAGATTTCTGACACTGACACTAGAATGTGAACTTTGATGATGGTGGATTTCAGTAAATCTGGTTTTTATAGTTGGCTGCTGCTATGTTTGCTTTCTCTGCTGCAGGCAGTGTGCTCTGGTAGCGCTGCAAGATGTGAAGGCGTACTTGACAGAGGAGGGAGGTCAGATCGCTGTGAGTGTCTCAGTCTTTATGTGCATGCTTCTCTATTGACATGGCGTCTCGATGTTGGCTCGTTTCCTTTAAATACCCAGAACAGAAACACATCTGGCATTGGGATAGTCTTAATCCTACGCTGTCCTACAAACATTTCACAGAGAGCAAACAAATATTGTCTTTGTTTTTGCCTTTTTTTTTTCAGGTTTTTGATGCAACAAACACAACAAGAGAACGACGAGACCTTATTCAAGATTTTGTGAAGGAGAATGCTTTTAAGGTGAAATTATTTGCTATTTTTACACATTTATATCCCAGTGGGGACTTTTAAAATGTATTGTGCAGATTGGAGTTATTACTTGAAGCCATGGAAAAGTCTTTACATTTATCACATTTATTTTGCTGAACAGCGCGATCGCCATGGGGGGAAACAGCATTATTGAACTGACCTTTATTTCCCAAGATCCTGTTGAATCACCATCTTTAATTAATCCTTGTGGGTTTCTGTTCAGTATACGTGCTATCATCAATCAGAGGTTACATGAGCTCAATTTATACATTACACAAAGAGTTTCAATGCACAACCCCAATTTTGAAGAAGTCATGTTAAATTAAAAACTGAATTGCAAAACATATCAAGCATTTAGACATTTATTATTTCACAGAAAATATGAGCTCATTTTGAATTTGATGGGAGCAACACATTTATTAAAAAGTAAGAAACAGCTAGAAGAGTAAAAGCAAAGAGGCTAATGAACTACAAAAAAACAATATCTACAAATTTTGTAAAAATTTCAGAATAATTTTAATAAAATCACCTTTCAAACATTTAGCATATTTATTATTAGATGTCAAAAATTCACAGAATTTAAACTGTGAGGCTTTCAAACTTCACAGGGTGCTGTTAACTGAATAGATAACATTTGGGAAAATAAAGCTATCCAGGATCGCTCTCGCTCTCCCTCTCTTCTCTGTAGATTTGAAGCTACCAGTTCTACCAGTCTGTGTTTAAGACTGGAAAAAGTCAAACTCAGTGAGCTAAATTTGCCTTTCTGCATGTGGAAAGCTCACTAATTCATAATTTATGCGTCGTGTTTTTTGTTGATGCTAATTACCCTGTATTTGTGTAAGTTCTTGTCTAGGTTCATGGCAATGTAAAATTTGTTGTTATAAAACAATTGATTGTCAGTTTCAGGAATGTTTAGCGTACGTTGACTCTGAGTTTCCATCTTTCTGACAGGTGTTCTTTGTGGAGTCGGTGTGTGATGACCCCGAAGTCATTGCTGCTAATATCCTGGTATGATCTCACCTAAATGAATTTAACCTTTGACTGTGACTTTGTCTGGGTCAAACTCCATTGCCTATTAATATTCACACCATCTGCAGCGTTATGTAAGAACTGAACTGGATACTAATATTGTTTGAATGTGTTAACCATAATAGGAAGTGAAGGTTTCGAGTCCAGACTACCCTGAGAGACACAGAGAGAGAGTTATGGATGACTTCCTGAAGCGGATTGAGTGCTACAAGGTCACTTACCAACCTTTAGATCCTGATGACTATGACAAGTATGAACTGCTTTTCATTATTTGAATCTTTACCATTTATTGTTCCTCCAAAGTATTCTTATCAATCCAAACAGTAAAGTTGTTATATTGGCAGAATTAGACCTTGTAAATTAGTAAATAAACACTAGATGGCGACAGTAAATCACTGGCGTGTTGCATTGGCATTTGCAGGGACCTTTCTTTTATCAAGGTTATAAACGTGGGCCAGCGTTTTCTGGTGAACCGGGTGCAGGACTACATCCAGAGCAAGATCGTCTACTACCTCATGAACATCCATGTGCACTCTCACTCCATCTACCTGTGTCGACACGGAGAGAGCAAACACAATGTTGAAGGACGCATCGGAGGAGATTCTGAACTTTCCCCTCGTGGGAAACAGGTAGGATTTTTGCACGTTCACTCTGTTAATGCTCATTTAATGAACTGTCGAGCCAGTTTCTGAAGAGAAGATAGCTACTGGGATAAGATGTTCTTAAACTGCAATATCATGCACTCCAGAGTTGTGACCTTTATTGGATTTAATCCTCTCAATTTCCTATTTTCTTCACTCTCACTGGTGAATATCTGTCTAATAAAGCAAGAAATGCCCTTAATGAGGGATAAATTGAAGCCTCTCCCTTTCTCTCACATCCCAGTTCGCCCACGCTCTGCGTGGTTTCATTGATGAACACAAGCTGTCAGATTTGAAGGTGTGGACGAGCCAACTGAGAAGGACGATCCAGACAGCGGAAGAGCTTGGCGTGCCTTATGAACAGTGGAAAATCCTCAATGAGATTGATGCTGTCAGTACCCTCCACAGCTATAGCAATTTTTACAGCTAGACCTCTGGTTTGTAATAATGGAAACTTTATGCTGTTATTTCCAAGACACTTATAAAATATGTTTGCATAGAGGTAAGAGTCAAAGACAAACGAAATTTTCAGCCCCTTTGATCACATTTAATGTCAAAGCAGCATCCGGAGGAGAATAAAAAGGGTTATAACACTTTGAAAAGATCTAGGTCACATGAAATAAGTCATTATTTATTCACAGTATGAAATCAAAGGATTAAATGATGACTGTTTTCTGAGGATGAAATCGGTCTCCATTTTTCACTAACCTTCAAGATCACCTTATGTTTCCTGGGCTTTATTATATTTGAAACTGGCTTAGCTCTTTGGAGACATTTATATATTTTATCAAGGGAAATTATCCAGTTATGTTTTTTTAGATTTCAAATTGTGCTGAAACATTTCTTTTCATCGTGGGCTGTGACGTGAGGATAAATGATTTGTTTTCCTTTTCCAGGGTGTTTGTGAGGAGATGACCTACGAGATGATCCAGGAGACATTCCCAGAGGAGTTTGCATTGAGGGATCAAGACAAATATCATTATCGCTACCCAGGAGGAGAGGTAACTTGAACTACTACTCACAATAAAGCGTCTGATCAGCAGCCACAGCGGCAGTAGTTTTATTCTGCTTTGTTATTCAACTTTCTTTCTCTACCAGTGTTGTTCAAGCTGTGAAGGTTAATTTCCTTTCAAGTGTTAGCAATTGAGCCCAGAATGATCTTTTGTTGCTCATTAGTCCTACCAAGATCTGGTTCAGCGCTTGGAGCCGGTTATTATGGAATTAGAGAGACAAGGCAATGTGCTGGTCATCTGCCATCAGGCTGTGATGCGCTGTCTCCTGGCTTACTTCTTGGACAAGGGTGCAGGTGAGATAAAAACAAACATACACACATGCTACAGACAACACGAGCAGACAATGATGAACCCGTATGCTATTTATTTCATTTCACAGAGGATCTTCCATACATGAAATGTCCACTGCACACAATTCTCAAGCTCACCCCTGTTGCATACGGTAAGTCTTTACCTGATGATCGCTACACTGTAACAACATAAGGCAACGTGAGAAGATAATGTAAATGTATTGTCTATTATCTTGTAGGTTGTAAAGTGGAAATGTTTTATCTGAATGTGGAGGCAGTAAACACGCACCGAGACCGGCCTCTTGTAAGTTGCTCTGAAATGAGCGGAAAAGAAAATCACATAGCTGCACAAGTAGGCGAACATCACTGTTCCATTGAATGTTTAAAGTTGATCATTTGTAAAATATGCATATTGTTTACTCACACTAAATTGGTCACTGAATCTCAGCATATAATTTTAAGATGCGCTGTTGTTTGTTGTGTCTGTTCATTTGGCACAATCACACCTTACCCCCTGTATATATTAGGCTTTGCTTCCTTGCCTCCTTTCCTTATATCCTTGTCTTGTAACCACTTTTACCTTTAGCCTTAATTCCTCAGCTTGGCTTGCTCTATGAGCCTGTGAATGTTAAGTGATATTTTACCTTGAAGGAAGACATTGCTGAGCATGCTTATTTTGCTTGGATGATCTAATCTGTGTCATTACTCTACTGTCTGTCCTCATATTAAGATTATGAATTTTCTGTGAAGGCAGTTTTATCTGACTTGTTTAGGTCCAGTGTTGTCGTGGTTTTGGTTGAAGCAGGTGGGTTTTTTTGTCCTGTGCAATCAGGGCTGTGCTTTTGCTGTTGATTGATGTTTTGTGGGTGGAAGCAGTTCCTTACCTTTTGCTTTGGATCAGTTTGGCGAGTGCAGCATTTTTTTTATTAATTTTTTGGGCTGTTCCTCTTCAGGTGCCCCCTGGTGTTGTTTTTTTAAAGATCTTTTTTGTTTAACACCTGCGGTATCTCATTTTCTACCAGGGTAAAATCCCGAAGGACTCTACTCTCATACATCGCCGGAATAGTTACACTCCCCTGTCCAGTCATGACCAGGTCAAGCGGCCCAGGCTCTACAGCGCAGGCAACCAGCCCTGGCTACCGCTTGCCCCCACCCCATCCGCTTTGATGCCAGAGGAACGGCAAAGCCAAGTTAGTGAGATAGTTAAAGGATCCCCCTCTAAATCACACCGTCTTTCCGTAATTGGTCCCGCCACAGTTGTAATCATGTGTTTGGCATTTTCTCACCTCAGTTTTGGATCCTCTTGATAATTTTGGTGTCTGTGTTGCAATCAGCATACATGACATCCACCTCCACCATCTATCTTCTCCTCTCAGGGCATGTTTTGGGTCTTGAATGGATTGCTCCTTTCTTCAAATGTTGTTTCTGTCATATGTTTGTGCTGCATGACGTCTGCCTCACCGCCAGGCTGCTGACAGCTTGAATATGCAGAACAGCATGTCTACTCTTTACTAAGGAAAGCTCCTTGTGGAGTTAAGAAAAAGACACACAAACATCAGAGAGACAGACGCACATTCTAATCATCTCATAACTGTTAAAAAACCCAAAGTGATGATTCAGTTTGATTAAAACCCCAAAATAATCTGTGAAATGTCAGCTTTCTGCTAAAAAATATAATTTATTCCCCCAAATACATTAACCACTTCAGTTTAAAAATGTTAACATTTTAAAATGCATATTCATATTTGTATGTGTTGTGTACTTGTTGGCCTTGCGTTGTGGGTGTAGTGCTTCAGTCCCTCTCCACATTTCTATCTGTCTTTCTCTCTCTCCCTTCCTTCTCTTGCTCCAACCCCGTCTTTACAGACTCGGATAGGAGGCAGCTGTCTGTAAGTATTTTTGGAAACTTGTTGTCAACCTTTGATTGCCGTATTTCAACTCATTTCATTGTAACCCATATCGGTATATGTTGCCGCAGTGGTCTATTCTTTGTGGTTATCAGTCTTTGGGTTCTCTAATCTTCCATTACCTTTGCACAGTGAAAGTTGATATCAGCTTTGTTTCATCACAGCGACCTTATCAGAAACACTTTGTCATATACTGATTCTTTGGTATTTTAATAGATGCAGTCAATTTTATTAAAACTAATGGAAGACGATTATTCAACATGTATTATATCATGAAAATCCAGTGGTGTTTGTTGAGTATATAAGATTATACTTTAGAAACGCACTATATAATTAAACCTTAATTAGATATTGATAAAATACTAATGGAGCTGTCTCAAAACACAACTTCTGGACTATGTCGCTGTTAGTGGCTCATTAGTTGAGAATGTGCTGCTGCAGAAAACTGACTTGTGAATGTCACTGAGGGTTTTTTTTTCTTTTCGTTTCTTGAAGGAGTCCCTGTGCGAAGGAAGCGACGTTGACAGCTCAGAAGAAACTAGTGGCTGTGTCCGCTTCTGAGTGAAGATCACATCTTCTTTCCTCTTTTACTCTTGCCACAGTGTGGACAACTTCTGAATCGAGTCACGAGTCAATCGAGTGTTTCTTTTGAAAAGCGGGCCGCTTCTGCATGAGGTAACATAGTTCTAGTTATCTCAAGGTCTCCATCTCGTCTCTGCATGCCGAGGCTTTGAACAGGAAGCCTTATCATTGGTGTCATAAATACTTCTGCATGCGCACATAAAGAAACCAGTAAACGCACACAACATACTATATCACAGGAATGACAAAAAACTCAATATAAATGCTGCAATGCCTTACTGAACTTTAGATATACTGATAGAATTAGATCCTCCATATGTCACTGAATGTAATAGGAATAAGTTATCCATTGGAATGATGGAAATCAATTTACACAGTTAGATTTAGAAAAAATAGATTCTGTTATATTTTCTATGCATATCAAACACTAATATGCTATAAATAAACAATCTATAGTTGGGAATCTTGTCAAATTTGTTCCTAAGCCATAATTTATGTCTTAATTTGACAGAATGTGCTAGTTATGGTCTCTAGAAAATAAAAGTAGTTTATTTAGATCTGCCTGTTCTGAAAGCAGTGAAAATACACTAAATTGCTGGATTTACCAGCACTATATACCAGCAGTAGGTACCTTATCTGTTAAGCAGGTGTTCACATTCAATCACATTTGACACTACAACCTAAATGTTTCTTTGTTTTTTTTTTCATCATACCGATATATTCTGTAGAAGGATTTTATGTAGTAAAACTAAACAGCCAAACTTTAAGCTGTCTCCCTATTTGTGTTCATGTCATTATACCGGCTGTGAATGTGTTTTATTTGTTTTATGCAAATGTATTTTGTTCCTGGAGCAAATTTTTTAGATTTTATATGATAGATCAAAGTTTTAGTTTATGATTCTGTAATGTTTGTTGTTAAATTGTTGTCCTGCTCAAAGCTGCCTACTGTGCCTTTTAAGCAGACATTAAAAGTACATTTTGAAGTGGCTTGCATTTTGCTTTTTTTATTGATGCTTTGAAAAAGGGAAAGAATTAAACATTAAACTTTGCAGCTTATGTCGTTTTTCAGGAGACGTTATTCAAGTTTCTCCCAAGATGTGTCTTATGTTTTTTTATGATCGTGTTTAATATAAATTATTTATACATATTAGGCCTAAGATGCATCCAGGATATCAATTGCAAAGGCTGATTTTAGCCTCACAGTACAATCTTTTTGTTTCTTTTTTTTGTGTGTGTATATACTGTGTATATACTTTAGCTACCCTGGTTTCTAAATTCTTATATCTAATATCTACAGTACTGTACAAAAGTCCTGAGCCACCCCAGAGTTTATTTTTATTTTGTAATAAACTCTGGGGCGACTCAGATTTGTGTTTAAAGTGGTCTTGAGAAGTCATTCTCCAGGTTTTCTGAGGGTCCTTCAAAGCTTTTCTTTAGACACTGGCTGATTTTTTACTCCTTTTCAGTCCAGTCTTCTTCTTTTTTTTAATCTAGCCATTTTTTGTCAACCTTTTTTTCTCATGTATTATTATATAATTTATACATGAAAAAAAGAAACATAAATCAAGGGATGAAACACTGTTGTGTGTACACATATTAGGTTTATCAAAGAAAACATGCATGTTTAGGCACTTTGTTAGTAGCAGCATGTCATAAAAACATTATTTGTTCTCATTTCTTTAGCTGAAGTTACAAAAGTTGTTAGTTTCACAGGCACAAAGCAGTATTTTTGCACCAACAAGCTAAATCCCAGAACGCAATTAGCTAAAAAAAAAAAAAAAGTTGCATATCTCAGCACTGTTTGCAATGCAATTTGAGAAAACTGGACAAGTAGAGGAGAAAAGAAGAAGTGGCAGGCTCACAAAAATATCTGGAGTAAATGAACAGTACCTGAAAGATAGGTCATTAAGAAATTGGAGGTGGGTGTCCAGCAATGGTTTGACACAAGACCTGAAAGGTGTATCTGTCCCTTCACTTGATGCATCTACTGTTCACTGAAGCCTCATCAGAAATGGTCTCAGTGGTAGCTGTCAAGATGCCAACATGAAAAAAGGGTGAGGTATGTGAAATTGCACTAAAACCAGCATCCATAGAAGAGCTTTAGAATGTCCTTTAACGGTCTTGGAGAACTATTCCTGCAGACAACTTGAAGAAATTACATAAAATCTGCCTAAGTTCAAACTGTGTTGAAGAATAAAGTTGCTCATACATAATATTCACTTTCAAGCTCGTTAGAATTGTACAAACCATAATATACAACACTAAAAACCTTGTGTTATATACTCTATTTCTATGTATGTTTGCACATATCGATATATGACTACACAATTTTTCCTAGCAAATGATAAAGAAATGTGGAGTGGCTCAGTACACTTGTGGATTAGGATAAAATAACTACAGCCTTTAAGACTTAATCCAAGAAGATCGGCGGTTCAAAATCTAATCTAAGTCGAACTGTAAGAAGCTACACTGCGCAGTCATAGGCTGCACTGGTTTTAAAATCAAATGATTGTTGATTAAATGTCAATACAGAAAAGGAGCTTAATGACAAAAAGGTGTTTTCGAAATAACAGTCTTCTCCAGCGTACGCCAGGCAGACGTACGTAAACCGTGCCACTAGTGCGTGATCGCGTCATTTACACGTGCTTTGACGTACTATACGTCCCACTGTGGCGAGCAGGGAGTGTAGTAAGACGGTAAGACAGCAAAATAATTGGTCTCGCTGTCGTATCATTTTGTACTCCTTGTCGTCGTTAGACTTGTCACCGGAAAGCAACAGATTTTCTAAATGGTTAAGCTAAATTCCTGGAAAAACGGTTCAATTAAGACCAAGTTAACGAGCAGATTAGCATGCTAACGTTAGCAGACAGTACACGGTACGGTTAGCTAGCAGAAATGAATTGAACTCCTTTCATTCAGTCTCAGAGTAATTATCGCTGACAACCCGACAGTTTTTGATGGATAATAAGAGGCGAATTTCTTACATTTTCAAAAACTGGACTCTCTTTATGTTTTGGGTTGGGGGTTTTTTACCCTGCGTTTGTGTTGCTGTTGAGTGATGTGTTAACTGCCAGAACAAAGACACCAAAACAAAGCAATGTCGCTGTCAGGTGTTTTTACTCTGTTCATCAGCACTTCAGTTGTTATGCGTGGCCCGTTTAGTTGGCAGCATTATGATGTAACTACGAGCACAATGTAGGTTATCCAGTCATAAAGTCTTATCTGTAGCATTGCCCAACAAATATATTACGTTTTCAACTTAATATAGCTTACAGCTGCAGTATGACTCAAAACACGTCCCTTCCTCATTAGCCATTAAATTGGCGAACAACGTGAGTGCAGGATTTCGATGTTAAAATCAGTTAAAGAGCCAACATTGGCACACTTGTAGTCCCATCGGGGAAATGGCTTCGAAGACACAGATTCAGATTGGGGAAAACTACTTATCCCACAGTGAGCATTTGAGTTTGGAATTTCCCACTCGTAATAAATGGACACTTGATAGTTTGAGGGTATATTTGCAGCAGCTGGACCTCACATGGCACCTACCTACTTTTTGTTTTTTTGTTGGCAGTAAGCTTCACTACCTTGTAGTTTGTGTCAGTCACCCTGTTAGTGAGACACTCCAACAAACGGTCCTGCTTTCTGAAGAGGACTGCTTATGTCCCCCAGTTAAATTTGTATGTTTAAAAATGCTAAATGGACTGGTTCTTATAACACTTTTCTACTCTATACAACATGCCTCATTCACACAAGCACTTATTTCTGTCCCTAAGTGGTTTCTAACTAAATTAATACTCTGATGGATGAAGCTGAGAGGAACTTGGAGGTCAGTATCTTGCCCAAGAATACTTTAACATGCAGGCTGGACTAGCCAAGGATTCGAACCACCAACCTTGCAATTGGTGGATGACCTGGTCTACATCCGGAGCTTGCTCCCTGGTTACTCGGGCGAGAAGCAGGGTACACCCTGGACTAGGGCTGTTCGATATGACGATATATATCGGATGACGATATAAAAAAGTCTAGTTTCATTTTATGCTATGTTTGTTTCATGGTGTCGCAAAATAAACTGTTTACGGCAATATTTTTTCATCGCTTTGATGGTCACTGTAGTGGCTATATTAATTTCTTAAAGTTCTCTTTCTCTTATATTTTATATAACCACACTACAGACGGACAAGCGCCTGTTTTTATGCGTTGTGGTTAGCAACAATGACGGTAACGCCATCGCGTGTCCGTTTGTTTATGTTCCACATAAACCTTTCACAATAAAGCTCAAGATCCTGTTGAGACTTTTCAAAATAAACTGAATCACGTGAAAGAGCAGATTATTTACGGATGAGAAGTAAAAAAGAGCCGCCAGGTGCTAAAAAATAAACCTTACACTCAAACGTTAGAACAGGCTTTCCTCCGCAGCACGCAGTGTAATAAATACTCACAAAGAAAACGGCGGCCGTTACAACTTATGTCTAAAAATGTATAGTTTCATGCATCTGTTAAAATACTGGACTCCAGCTACATGACGCACAGCTGGAAACCCTTCCCGCAAGTTGAGCTGCCCGAGATTCACAGAATTTACAGAAAATGTTACATTTTTGTGATTTATATCGTTATCGGATGATAGAATTCTTATATCGGGATATGAGATTTTGGTCATATCGCACAGGCCTACCCTGGACAGGATGCCAGAATTCGCAGGTTTAACACTGTATGCAGCAGTCTAGCACTCCAACATGTTAGAAATGGTCTTCATCTGTAACATACATGTGGAATATATCTAATGCTCTCTACACAACCATTGTGGATTAACAAAGTTCTTACCTGGTACTTGCAGTGTCACTAATGTGATATCACGTTTTTTGCAGGCAGGATGTTGCGGCTTCGCTGTAAGACCAAAAATGGGAGCCACTTGATGCATGGCTTGACTCATCAGTCCTGCGTGCAGGAGCTGAAGCGCAAGGTGGAGGAGCTGACTGGTATCCCCTGTGATGTGCAGAAAATAATGGTCGGATACCCACCCTCCAGCCTTGATCTTCGGAACGGAGAGGCTCACCTCAAGGACTACCCTATCAAATCAGGTATGATGGCAGTCATCCAACATGTGCAGAAAACATGGACCAAATTAAAAACTTTTAATTACATGCTCTAGTGCAGAGGTGTCAAACTCATTTTACATCACGGCCCACTTTGATCGTAAGCAGGCCAGACCAGTGAAACTGCTCCTTTCTGTCAATGTAAAGAAGTTACATATTTAAAGGTTTTTCTTGTTGAAATTTCTTTGGAAGTGCGGTTTCGGGTGAATGTGGGGATCCATGCTCTGCATTTCTTTTTGCAGAATCAGTTTACCTGCTGTTTTAGCTGTTCAGTGGTTGTTGAGTTGTATGTTACTTTTCCTATGAATAGCCATAAGGGAGGTTTTTGATCAGTAGGAAAAGCTGTAAAATTTATGGAAATACAGTTAAAAGTCCAAAATGTATGCTTATGCTTGTTTGTGGTGAGCAGCTGATCAAACATATTAAAAATTATAAATGGCTTCAAGTGCACATTCAGGCCTGTGAGGCTTTATATAGAGTTTATTTTATGTAATATTCATCACTGTACTGTAAAGTTAGTCTTTTTCAAGGAAGCAATTTTTCCTAAAAGCCTTATTTTTATGCATTTGCTACTACTAGGGAGAAAACACACAAGTTTTAAGCCCTGGGCAAGTTTGAAACTTTTTGTCCTCCACAGTGGAAAATGACTGAAAATAAAAACGAGTATCACTTTAGGCTTCCCCGAATCTTATAAGTTCTGCACTCAGCTTTGAAGTCTCCAATATCATTGAAATGTACCTGTACGCTACACTTGCTGTCTTTGGAAGGTTTGCCCCCTTCCTTCACATAATGGTATGATCCCAGTCTGTCTTTGCATGTGATTGGCCGCATGGTGTGCCCATCAAAATAGTCTCACCCCTGTCTGCATGGATTCTCAGCAGGGTTGAAGATTCAACTCCCACATACCAAGGGGACTTTTAATAATTGACATATGAAATTATCTCACGGGCCGGATATAATTGTATTGTATGGAGGCTGCACATTTGGCACCCTGGGTATATACAAGAATTTATATACCTGTGAGGACAGGTTAAAATTTAAGTATGATTTTAGAATAAGCAGTCTTTATAACTTCAACTTTTAATTGCTTATAATAAAAGGAACGTTTTGGGATGTGGTCAGAAATATTAGAAGCAGAACTTTTTGAGTTACTGAGTCTTTGATTTATTTGCATGCAATAGACATTTTAGGGACATCTGTGCAACATAATCAGGTACCATTCAGACAGATATACATAAGGCAATGTGTTTTCTTCTTCCTTTTCTAAACCAAAGTCTGACTGGGATGAAAAGTGTTGTCATTGGTGTGTCGTCCTCTACAGGAGACACACTCATCGTTGAGGAGGAAAAAAACAAGCCAAAGCCTCAGGATCGTCCCGCTGTAACGAAAGGACCTAACCTCGAAGGTTCACCTATGCTGGCACGCCGAGTGGTCCCAGCTGATAACTCCTGCCTCTTCACCAGTGTTTATTATGTGGTGGAAGGCGGCGTATACGACCCCGCCTGTGCCCCTGAAATGAGAGGTCTCATTGCCCAGATAGTCTCGAGTGACCCCACAGCTTACTCTGAAGCGGTGCTGGGGAAAACCAATGAGGAGTACTGCACCTGGATAAGACGTGATGACACTTGGGGAGGAGCCATCGAGGTATCCATCATGTCTAAGTTCTACCAGTGTGAGATCTGCGTAGTGGATACTCAGACAGTGCGAGTAGACAGATTTGGAGAGGATGCTGGCTACCACAAACGCGTGTTGCTGATCTATGATGGCATCCACTACGACCCGCTGCAGAAAGAGATCCCCGGATCCGACACCCCGCCCCAGACTATCTTCTCGACTACAGACGACGTAATCCTGGCCCAGGCCCTCGAGCTGGCAGACGAGGCTCGCCGCAAGCGCCAGTTCACAGACGTTAACCGCTTTGCCTTGCGCTGCATGGTGTGTCAGACAGGCTTGGTGGGACAAAAGGAAGCTCGTGAGCATGCCAAGGAGACAGGCCACGCTAATTTTGGTGAAGTGTGAAAGTCTTGCTGTCTTTTTCCTCTCTCACAAATACAACAACCACCAACCCCCATGCCCTGCGTCTGGCAACTCTGTGGGTCTGTCTGCTTTTGTGATCCTCTACCTCACATTATTTGGCAACATCTTTGGAGATTCTGCAGGTACTGTGTTCCGCCTCTTACCTGTTCAGTATTACTTTTTAACTACTGTCAGTTCTTACAGTCAGAAATGCTACTGCAGTGCTCCAGTGTTAGAAACCATAATATTCAGATCTCTTTAAACTGGGTCAGGATGCAAAAAATTCTTAGTTGTTGTTTCGATCTGTTAAGAACACTCATGGACAAGTTCATAAACCAAACAGTTTAGGATGTGTTATCGATGCAGCAAATTGGCAGAACTTACCCTTGACGAAACAAAGATGTGCGAACAAAGAATTTTAAAATGGTCACTAAGAATTATTTGCACAGTTATGTGATCACATTCACTTTTGTCTTAAACACGGCACAGCAAGCTTGACTGTTATTTATCATGTTGGTTATGTAGCATGTTTTTATTACTTTGGGGGCAGATGTAAGTAATTCTTCCACTAATTTCCTTAAATTTAAACATCTGAACTGTTCAATATAGGCGGCCTGAGTTAATGCTAAGCAGGATTCTTCTAAAGGATTACTTGATGAAAAATCAATCAGACACACTTCTAACCTCCTCAGTATCCATTGTTTTTGTTTGTTTGTTTGTTTTGTACAATAACTTTAGCATAATTATGGATCATTCATATAAGATATGACGACTAAAAGAAGATCCAGGTATCAAAATGTAGGTAAAAAAATCTGAGCTTTCATAGGCCACAGCTTGTTCTGATTGCGTAACAAACAGATAACTCATTGCAGACACCAATGCATCTCTCTGTTACTCTGCGTCCATCGTAGACATTAAATGCAATGATTTGTCCCTTGATTATTAAGCTCAAAGTTACACTGGGGTTTTGTTTTTGTTTTTTGGGGGTTTTTTTTGGGGGGGGGGGTGAATTTGAGCTCTGGTCAACAAGATCAATGGTGGTATGAATTTTGAATACAGTATCATACTGCAAGTGCAAAATTGGCCTTTATTTTGTTTGGGGGGCGGGTCTTTTTCTGGGGGGGTTGCAACATTGATTGTGAGTGGGCTTGACTAAATAAGGCAAAAAAAATTATGGTGCTGTAAACAAAACGCGTTACAAAATCTGTAGCTCATTTTTCTATATTTGTGCTGCAGGTTTTGATGAGTGTTTTTCTTGTCTTTGTTTTTTTGTAGTGCACAAGTTTGAAATGCTGTAAGAACTGTTTTTTGTTGTTTAAATTAGACTGCATACTTTGAAAAACCATTCAAGCATTATATTTGTAACAAATCAAGGTAAGGCATACAGTATTTTAAGATCTTTTTTCTTTTTAAAGGCTGCTCATAATGTCCTTTGCTAATCAACATCAAATATTTCCATCTTACATTTATAGCTCTGGGTGGATGTATTACAAGTAAAGGTACATTTAGTTTACTGTGTTTTGTATGTTTTATAAAAACTGCCACTCCTGTTTCACTGTATGAATTATTTTCTTCCCCCACAACAGGAGTCTGTTCTCACATTTTAAGCTAATCATCCATTATCTCTTTGCTAATTTCTTTGACATACACTGGCTATAAGGATGAAGAAAGCACTTGTATTTAACTTAAAGTCAAAGATTTGAGATTGATAACTGTGGTTAGTTCTCATTGTGGCAAAACATGGTGTTTGACGGGTCTTTGATTGCAGAATTGTTGCCAAAAGCTCCACAGTGGAGCCTTGACTGGACTTTGACTTTGGTTCAGATTCGGATGGTGACGGTAATCAATTAAAGAAAGCAAAAAAAACAAAACAACTTTTTGTATTTTTCCCCCCCCCCTTATCCCACCTCATCATCTACCTTAGGTATTTTAAACGCTGGCAAAAACTGAATAATCAACTTGATAAAACCATGAAATGGCTTTGTTGCATTTTGTATTTGTTATGTTCTCATGATTAACAATAACAGTGAATGTTGCACACAAAGCACTACAGAATAAACTGGATTTACTTGATTGTTTTTTTTTTTCTTTTCAGTGTTGTCAATTAAAAAATATAGCAAATAGGATGTGTAAAAGTTGTTTTGTGTTAACTATACTGGGTTTACTCATGGCTAAATGATTTGAAATTCTGCAGTGCTTGAAGAACAAGGTAAAACAAACTAACAAAGAGTTAAATAGTTTTCAGTTTCCCTTGTGAGAAAGGTCAAGCTGAGATGATACTTTGTTGCTGCCATGCTTTAATGGGTATTAAATAAATCTTTAAGCTATTTTTCTTTAAATGGTTTGATGCAGGGGGACAAAGAAGCAGTGTGAAATTTAAAGGTTAGAATCTTTTTGTACATAAATACAAATGGGAAGTAACATAGATAATGCTAATTAATAATTATTGTGATATTACTGTGACAACTCTATTATCTTATGACTTTATCTAGTGCATTGCTACTAAAAATAAATCCCAACTGGCAAATTTACCCTAGTCCTGTGCCATCATTGTCGGATTACACTACCCGCATGTTATTTTAAGGAACATCTACCCTTTCATAATAGGATTTAGGATTAATTTACTTACTGTTTGACCAACAGTAGCAGCTACCACTGCTACAAAACACAAAGCTCACACACAGCCTAGGAATTAGTTTTTGTGTTTTTCTTTTAAATAATGTGATATTTTAATGTTTCATAAAACACTACAAACCTCTTTAACTCTACAAATATTTCATATACAACACCCCATTTACAGCTTCACAGTTTCTTATTTTGGTTTATGTGAGTTTCAAGACTTGCATAAAGGATGCAATTCATGCAGGAATCAGAAATGTACTGGTTCAGTGTAGCACTTTTTTCCCCCCCCCTGAAACAACAGCTACCAAAAAAAAGAAGGGAAAAAAAATCACTCCACTTACGGAAGTTAACACCAGCTGAAATTCTAACTTCAGCTTGCAGTGAGATTTTGGCTGTGTCCCACATCTGAGCTTTGTTAGCAAATAAGGTAACTAATGTGCGTTAGCGCTTGCATAAATAGACTTTTTTTTTTTAATTTGTTAAACTAATTGGCAACAGTTTTTGATTACACTTAAATTGTTCACTCCCCAGTTCCTACATGCTCAATTTGCAACTTTTTCTTAATTAGCAAGTGAACTGAATGGATTGGGCTCGGAAGTATTTGCGTATTTGGTTTGGCAAATTTTAAATGGTAAATTTACCATTTACCAATTTACCATTTAAATTTTAACCTGGTTGTGTCTTCCAGGATCGAACCGTGGGTGTTAAACCACGACACTATAGGAAGCCCCTTTAGGATGCCTTTAAGGTGGTATAGCCTCTGAGCTAAACGCTGTAGCGACCCTTTGTAAAGCTTGAAGGTGGTGTACTGCTGCATGAACAAGTAATGATTAACTGCATCACTTAATTACTTAAAATCACGTAGTACCACCCCACCGACACCCACCCACCTAGATCACTCGTGCAGTATCAGTGAAATGTAACTTTCTAGCTATGCATCGTCTGTGCTGTTTGAATCAGCACTGTAGTAAACAGCACCTGTTCTCTTTCCCAATAAATACATTAATAATAATTAAGGAGAAGAACGACAATAATAATAACAATAATAAAGTTAACTGAAAAAATATGTGAAGCGCTCTTTTTAGTCAACACTTTTTAGAGGATATTTCCTAAATGCTCACCCAAAGCCTGACGCCCAAAAAATAAAAACATAAAGAATACTTTAATACATATATACATGGAGGAAGAGCATTAAATGTTTGAATTACTTCCAGTAACGAGCCGTCCTGGCAGCATACGTCTGACAGACAGAGACAGCAATGGTTTACGTTTGTTTGTTTAAAAAAAAAATGAAAACGAGGACTCGCGGGGCTTAAGGAGGATGTGGCTTCTGATTGGCTAGAAGCTTAAGGGACAAAGTCCCTCTTCCAGGTGTCTCTGAGTTGCGCGCTCACCTTGACTTCAGTTGCACGCGGAGCAGGATATGAGAGACGACCGTGCACGGACAGGTACGCCTATATTTACTTAAAAACTAAAGCTCTGTTGTAAATAGGGTAAGGAACAGTTAGCATATTTTTCATTTATTGGATGCTATTTAAATAATTTACTGCTCGTGCCAGTTAATTTATGTTTTGTTTTGTTTGTCAAGTGTTAGACTTAAACTTAACCGGTATTTAAACACTTTTCGGTGAAGGGGTTTTATGGCGGTTTGGGGCTAATAATGTTAGTTACAAAAGATAGGCTTGGATTCAGTAATTAATGTGAAGGAAGTGGGTTGAAGCCTGGGTACAGTGGAGAAAATGATAATAACCCCTATTACACAACGTCCTGCACAGAATTCATCGAAGGTAATAAAAACTTAGCCAGATGCTCTTTTACAGCCACAATGAAAACAACGCTGTCATTGCACCACATTTTCCAAAGAATCTGACACAGCAGTTTATTGCTTTGACTTGTGCATCATAGTCTTGTGATAGCTAAACTCGCCCAGTTTTTGTTTTTGCCTACTGTTGATAGGATAGGTGTAACTCACTTAAAGAGATAACACTTTGTTAAATGTTCTTCGGGTTCATATCTATCTACAGTATGATTTGTTTTGTTTTTTTCAGAGTAAGGGTTATAGCAGAGTGACTGGGACCTAATAAGCAGATGAAAACGACAAATGTGAAAAGGTTTTTCAAGCCACAATAAACGTTAACACTGAGCTTACATTGTTCAGATTCATATCCTGACCTGGGACTTTGCGTACTGATCTGGCCATAGGGATTTTTACAATTTTAAAGGGATGTGATGGCATGGCCAACCACGAACAGTGGACAGGAGTGCTTTTGTGCCTCCACTGCCCTATTTGGCAGACCTTGCATCTCAGGTGTTGACACTTATCCAAAAGTGAATTTCTTTTCACCAGGTCCAGACAGGACTTCCTTTATTCTCAAATTGCAGCTACGCTACTATACCCATATAAACGAAACATTGAACAAAATTTCCAAATACAAAGCTGAAACTGCTTTTTTTAAAACAGGTGTCATATAGCCTTCAGGAGACTGATTGCTTCTGCCTTCCACTCCCTCTGAAATTGATCCGGTAAAGAGAGATTAGGAGTGGCATGCAGGTTGTAATCCAAGTCACATGTAGTAAGAGGACTAGTTAGATATCTGCTAGAAGCTCACCGAGCTATGATAACCTGCATTTGTCAATTTCAGTGCTTACAATAAAGCTGTGCCCTTGCTGTTCTTTAGCTGCATGATCAGGTATGAAGTCCACAGTTATGCAGGTCATATTTGGATATTATAAAGTTTATATACATTTTCTGTGCACAATGTTATCTATCAGTTTTGACTCAAATACCTAACATCAACTCAACCATAGTGTACACACAGGATTACAGTTATACTGTTATAAGACCAATATCATTCAAATAACCACAGACTAATTTTCATCTCTGATTGATGAAGCTGTACGCTTCGCTTATTTTTATAGTTGACTGTTTTAAAAGGTAGTTAGCAATAGTGATCTGGATATGAACACAGTCCTTTGGTGCTGATTGCCATTTATAGATAAAACTGTCTTTCATATCTGGAAGATGTGCCGCTTAGTTGATGTCACGCTGCACAGATGTTTAATTATTTTTTATCAACATACCAGAGAATAAATTCCTTTACAGTTAGCAGACAATGTGAGCACATAGAAATTACATGAAACGTGGTCAGACCCAATGGTCAATGCTGTGCTGTTTGCGTTTAAAATGGATTGACTTATATTTCCTGATTTTATTTGTTTTGCAGGAAAAGTTTAAGCTGCGCCTATGATTGTCATTAGCATTGATGTATCATTATCACAGCGTCGAATATGACCTATTTTGCTTTCTATTCAACAATTTGGTTGATTTTTTATGAATTATAAAACAAAAGATATCGAAAAACATCCTTACTCATTTGTCAAATGATACCTTTATACGCTGTTAAGAAATTCCTACAAAAGGTTAAAACTAGGTAACACAAATGCATCTATGGGGTAAAACCTTGTAAGGGAGATACTTATGAAGGACAGTGTTTTCTATGGTGCTGTTGAAAATGGTCTACAGGGCCATAAAGAATTAATAGCAGGGGAAAATGTGGAGAATAATTAATATATCCCTTTTTTTTTAAAAAAATAAATCTTTTACTTTGCTAAGAACAGTTTCAATAGTAATTTTATTCTGTATTTCAGATTGAAACAACAGGGTGTGTCACTAACTGTGGATAAGTAGGGCACTAAGATGCCCATAAGTGATACCTGGCCAGGTGACACCGGAATGGAGACAATGAATGGCATGGAGAGTGCTGGCAGCTGTGACAGTGTGGTCAGTGTTAATTCTGGCTTCGTAAGTAACCAAGTTTACCCTCTTCAATCTAAGAATATGTACACTAGTAATAGCACAAAACATATACGAAACAACTTGAAGTAGTGAGGCAAAACGATACTTGTAACAGAGCTGTAACATAAAAGCTAAAAGTCTATTTCTTTTCTTAGAGAGGATTTCTATCTCTCATTGTGGATTTCTTTTCTAAATGAAAGCCCTGTTTTAATGCGTTTCAGAGTGATGATAGTCTGGAGCACTTGTCTGCTGAGGAGAGGGCCTGTCTCATGTTTTTGGAGGAGACTATTGAGTCTTTGGATACTGAGGAGGACAGCGGAGTCTCCAATGACGAGCCTGAACAACTGCCCAGCTCCAGCAACCTTGCTACTAAAGTGGCTAATCTGTCAGCTTCCATGAGCAAAAGCAACCTTGATGGTGAGTTAATCTCTGGGAACAGATGCAGAATTAGTGACACATTATTTAGTGAAATGCTCTAGGTAGGTGTACAGAATTTCTAGTGATAAATGTGTACTTGTTTGACTTCCAGATTCACAGACATCAACCAATCACCAGAAACCAATCAACAAAAATTTTGATGCCAGGCCCATGCACAGCTACCTGGTTCCCACCCCTCTTCTTGTTGCAAGCAGTACTTCCTGTTCTGTACTCGGTACTAAACCAGGCACTCCTGCAGTCAAAACCGCCTCCTCTAAGCCTCAGTTTACATCTAAAAGCAACAAACCAGGATACAAAGACAACCAGAAAGCAGTTTTTCGCCCAACATCTTCAGAGGCTAATGTTATACCTCCTTCCACAAAACCCTCAGTGAGGACAGCTGAGGGTCCTTTACCTAGAGGACCTCTCTCCTACGACGCACTTGTACATTTGCGGAGGAGTGCCTCCACAAAGAAGACCCCTTTATGCCCAACAGTTGATCATACTATAGACTCGGAAAAATGCCATTCTGCCCCGGTGGAAGGCCCAACTCTTGGAAATCTCCAAAGATCAGACAAATCCCAGTCAGAGGTTTCCAAGAGTAAGAAAGGTCCTCCAGTTGTTCCCCCAAAACCCAAAAAGTTTCCCACCAACATATCTGCAAAAACTCAAAATGAAGAATCTATAATATCAGATTCTTCATACAGTGTCAAGAATGTAGCTGATCCCCAGGTGGTGAGAGTGGAAGCTTTGCAGAAGCTGGGCCTCCTGAAAGGCCAAGATGCAGAAAATGATAAAGTAACCCCACTGCCTACACCCAAACCTAACTCCTCCTTGGGTGTAACAGCTGACAAGTTTACAAGAGGTCCAGCTAATAGTAATCCATCAAGGAGCCAATCATTTTGTAATGCTCAAGTGCCAAAAGAGTCCAATAACAGGCCTCTGCAGACCAGTGCCAATTTGCGTCAGTACACCAAACATGACCAGCGGCCTGGGTCTGCATCACATCCTGCTCAATCCAAGGGGAAGAGGACGGCTAATCTGGAGCAGTCTGCCACCCTGGACAACTGTAGAAGTAGTGGAAACACCTCTGAACCGCAAAGCATCAAATCAGCCAAACCAGTGACAACCACCAGGACCACCACAACAGCTCCCCCAGTACCGCAGAAAACCTCAAACTCAGTAGGCTACACCGTGATGGTGGTGCCTGGGATGGGAGGTGATCGAAAAGAGGCTCTCAAAAAGCTTGGACTGCTAAAAGACTGAAAGAGCAGATGCCTGCTGGCATAAATGCAATGCTCAGAAAGAAGCACAAGCACACGATCAGCTTAAAGAGAGTTAAAGCGTTAAGTGGAAATCTGGCACACGGCACTTTGTCAAATAAAAGCAGGAGAGGAAGCGTTTAAAGGGCCATACACTTATGTTCTGCACTTAAAATATACAACACATAGTCATCTAAAGACATTTTTTTTATTAAAAATACAATTAAAAATGCACTCAGAAGTAACAGAAACTGCACCTTAAATTTTCTAAATCCAGAGCATCAGTGTATGAAAATAGTATCTTAATGTATTGCAAACCTAACAAAATTCTGTTATATAAAATTTAAACCCTATTGGCTATTGGCACAGGTACTAAATCAAAGACACGGATAAGGGTGTGCCAGAACTGATATCTTACTCATTGTTTTATAAATCACAAATGTGCCTGCATGTTGATTTTTCTTAGAGCAAATCCTCAAAGCACCAGATCAGTTCATGCAGTCTTTTAATATTCTAGCATTTTTTTTTCAAGTTTTGCGGGATAATTTTCAATACTTATGTCCAACACAAGAACTCATGCACCAGTCGTTCTTCAGTTTCTTTCTACTACTGTTTTTTTTTTTTTACAGTGTACAGTAGATTAAAGAGTGTTACACAGCTTTCATTGTGTAACACTGAAAATATGAAACGAAAAACAACCATTTAATTATTTGTGTCTATTCCACCATTGATATAAATGTCACTGAAAATAAAGTTTTTATCTAATATACTGCATTTTAAGCCATCTTTTTTTTCCTTATTGGAAGTTGGGCCGTGATAGCAGCACCCCAGACTACATTGCAGATCGAGGTCACAGAGTGCTAGGGCAGGTTGCGTGCAAACATCACCAATGAGCTTCAAACCTCCTCCATGAGTTTCCTTAGCCAAGTACTTCCTGTATGTGTGTTTTACACTCACATTATGCATCTTCTCAGCGCTACGTTCCTTTGTTCACGGCAAGCCATTTGGTTTTGATGGAGATTGCCAGCACTGGTCGTCATAGATACGCACTACCATTATGCACTATAAGTTATAGTGGCCCTGTACTTTTGTCCATATAGTGTATATAATTTCTCCAGTGAGCTCTGTGTCTTCCACAGGGTTTCTTCCCAGTTGGATATATCCAGAAAACCTCCAAAACAAGGGGTCCAGGAGGCATTATAATGTCTGAATGATCTCAACTGGTACACCTCACTTCCTCAACCTGTATCTAAGGCTGAGCGTAACTAACCTTCATGGGAAAAGTCATTTTGGCCACTTGCATTCATTTCCTAATTCTTTCTCCTCTTTAAATAATAAAATCTTAATATTTGCAGATAAACATTCCAGATTACACCAGTCCATTTGGCTCTGTTCAAAAAGCAAAAACAACCAACACTATACATGAGGTTGGTTTTGAGTGTTAACCCTACTGTTACTCTTCATTCACATCAGTGAT
Organism: Haplochromis burtoni; assembly: GCF_018398535.1. Lineage (NCBI taxonomy): Eukaryota > Metazoa > Chordata > Actinopteri > Cichliformes > Cichlidae > Haplochromis > Haplochromis burtoni. The sequence goes on along the minus strand of NW_024582387.1, from coordinate 2,156,972 downwards.
GGCAGAGTCTTGCCCAAGGACATTTCAGCACATGGGAATCCAAGCTGTGGTTGTCTATATTCAGCCTGAATGTCTTGATTAATAAGCGAACCCACAGATCCCCGAGGCAAAGCTTTATGACTGTATCCCTGCAGTCTTTACCTCTCTCCTGTTACAGAAAGGCTATCAGCCATACTGCTCATCTTACACACCACTCAGATGATGGAAAAGCCTGCTCAGCCGTTCGTCCATAATCCTATTATCTCTAGCTCCACCTCTGTGCAAACTTAGTAGCCCAGCACTTCCCTGTCTCTATTTTCTTGTAACACTCACATGTCACACTTCTAATTTCTCCTGATGGATTATTTGAACGGCATGATATCTGTTATGCAACGGTCCTGAAGAGCCCAGATTAGCTCGTGGTTAATTATTGCAGAAGGATATTAGAGCTGTGTTATCGCTCAGTAAAGCAGCAGGTCTGCCAAAAGGTGTCTATGTCTATTGTGTCGCCACAATAAATGATGTCAGACTCTGAAACGGACACAGTTGTCTGCTAGTGTCTTAATTGTTGCTTAATGTTGTCTGCGAGCAACATTAAGCAACAGACAAAGAAATCAAGCCAGTGTCAAAATGAGAAATAAGATAGTCACAGCTGCAGGAAGGATCGAGTTAAACAGCATTTTTTTCTGCATGTCCTGCAACCTTAAGAGGACTGACATCATAATAAACTTTTCAATATTTAATTCTTATGATTAAAAACTGCAACAACAACTTTCTGTCTCACATATGTTATTTGCATTTAGATAAAGAATCTACTAATTAACATCACACCAAAACCCACACTGGTGACCAGAGATGATGTGTAACATGAGATAACCATATCCTAGCATACTGCTGCCTTGACAACAGCTTTCCTGACCCATTTGTGACAGCAGAGTCCTACAGTTTGACATGCAGGCTGATATTATTTTAGATATTATTATTTACTACTGTTTATAATACACTGGAGTCAAGTTTTAATGGCTTTTTTGTAAAGTAATTGAAATTAAACACATGAGACATCAGTTAATTTGATGTCATCTGTTCTTGACAAGTATTTTAAATGCTGGGTAAAAAAAAAAGGAAATCAGCAACATTACAATGCAAATATTTTAATATTAACGAACCTAACTCAAACAAACATTAAATTATGTCTTGTGCAAAAAAGAAAAGAAAAATCGAGGAAGCATCATACAGTAGGTAGCAATGAGTTAAAAATTAACATTAATAATTAAAAACTCGTGACGCAAATGGACTTGTAACATCGGCAATAAATGGGTCCTGTGTAAATCTAGATAGCAGCCGTCATAAAAGCATACACTGATTCACAGTCAGATATACATATACAACACTTATTTTTTGATGAGTCATCAAAAGTGTCATTGTAGAAAACTGCAAATATGTTGGTCACAGTCCATTTAAGTCGCCTCATTATGGATGTGAGATTTGCTTTTTTTGCGCTTCACTTTACCGTTGGACACTGGGACATCTAGCGACTCCAGACGGAAGGGGCGAGGCAGGATGGCGTCTGAGCTCACAGACAGATTCATGTTAGAGCCGCTCACGGAGAGGTGGCCTGCCACGTTAACTAGCGGAGGAGAGGGGACGGCAGCAGGAGAAAAGACAGACAACAGTAAAAACTAAACAAAAGTAAGAAAGTGAAAAAGAAGAAAAATCTAACTAATCTAAAACTAAATGGTCTCAATAAGTAAAAATATAAAATATACAAAAAAGGTAAAAAAAAGAAGCCAAAACTTAAAATGCTCAGAGAGATAACCTAATGAAAAGGCTTCCCAAATGCATTACAAAAGTTTACTGTAACAGTATTAAGTGTAGTACGTGATTATTTTTTGTTCCTGCCAGTCAGGATCTAATGAAAAGCAGAAACACAAGATCACAGCATACAAATATGTTGCTAAATAAAAATGAAATAGCATTCAACAGCAGAGCTAATTCACTAATTTAACTGGTAATATGTACTAATTAGACTGCCTCAGTTTCTTTTCTCACCGTGGGCTTTTGTGGTGTCACTTCCGAGGAGCTGGCTCGCCCTCTTTGACTTGAAGTAGCTGCTGGCAATATTCTCACTGTCACTTCTGTCCAGCATTTGCTTGTACCTGTCCTCCTCCACCTGCTAAAACAGAAATGGCCTCTAATCCTGCTAGAATGTGTGTATGTCAAGTAAAAGCCTATGCATGAAATGCAAACACACCATAAATGCCTCTCCAGCATCAGAACCTGAGCCTCTGCGAGCTGAAGCTTTTGGAGTCACTGCTAAGAAAAAGAATGTGATTAATAAACATTTAAGGAAAGTAATTTGCAAAACAAACAAGATTTACTGTTTTGTCCAAAAAAAAAAGCTTTTACTTTTTTTCTTCTTTTTTTTTTTACATATTATACCCCACCTGAAGGCAGTGTTGTTTTCTGCACCATCACATCTGGCAGTCTCCAGGTGGCGCTGTCCTCGTCCCAGACAGCATCCTTCTTCAAGCGGTCCAGGTTGCTGTAGTTGCAGTCACGGCGCACCAGAGGCACCATACGCTCCAGCAGGCTGTGCAGGAGCTGCCCTTCCTTCTCCAGCCTGCGTATAGTCGCCAGGTAGTCATTCCTCTCCACCTCAAACTCTGCCTGCAGGTCACGGATCTCCAGTTTGGCTGCTTTCAGCTGTTGCAACAGTGACGAAGCATGTTATTCATGAGAAAACTAGCTAAAACCCACTTGTTAAAAACGTGTCATATGTAGGGTTTGACATTCAAAGAGAGAACCGTTTTAACACACCAAATGAGTAAATCCCTGAAGAGATAACCTAATTTTTCCAGGTTAAAAAAGTTAATAAATTGCCCAATTTAAATTTAGTCAAAGTCACCTTCTAATACATCTCCAGACCGCTGCTGTTATTTTGGTATCACTATTTTGGAAGTCAATTGTACTTGTGCCTCTACAATGAGTGTTGGATCTTGCCCAGTGTTTCAAAACAGGGATTATAATACTTTAACTTGATTTTGGAGAATTGTACAAAGTCGTAGGAAAGATGGTGAGCAAAGACTGGGTTTTTGTGGCCGAAAAACTGTTGCCTTTTCAATGTGTGGTGATGCTGTTGTTAAGGCTCTTTCCACTGGATGTTCTCCCACAGATGCCCCAGGATGTTAACGCACAAGTATGCATTTATAGTCTGAAAGTGTGGTATGAATTCGCAACGTACAATCCCACTCTGGTGAACTTGCACTGTTGTCAAAATTTGACTTTTAAGGAGTAAACTTTGTCAAGAGCAGGGGTGCATGAAAAGGAGATCTTAGGGAGGAGAAATAGATTTCTGTGGGTGGATAACCCAAACTTTCTGATCGCTCCTTGAAATGTACAGAAAACCCTTAACACATATGCTTTCTCCCAACAGAAAGATTGCATTTTGCACCTGCTGTAAGCTCCCTTCCACTCACCTTGCCCTGAACTTTGACTAGCATTTGGTTTTTGGCATGGACTTCTTCCTGGATAGAGTTGTAGACATTCAGCAGCACATTTTCGCTCTCCTCGCTGTTCTCTGACAGAGCATGGACAAGCTGAGCTTTTCTCTGGTCAGCAAGTTTTTTTCTCTGCCGCTGTCTTTGTTGCAGCTCTTTGTTCCTGGCCTGCTCCCCTCCTACCACCTCCTGTTCCAGCTGCTGCAGTCTGAGGAAAGATTGAACACCAAGGACACCGCATAGATGCGTGCTTAGTATAATTCTTGCTATATTATTCTAGTGTAACCATCAATGTATGATATGTTAAACATAACTGTTCTGCTAATTACCAGATTATGGTAATAACACAGAAGAATGCAATGATGTAAAAGAATGCAAGGGTAAGTACATACAGAAAAATATACAGCTGGAATCTGATTATCCACTCCATTTGTAGCCACAAGCATACGTATGACACATTCATCATGGAGTGTGATAAGAAGATTGTAGATACCATCATAACAATATGTTCAGTATCCTGTGAACAGTGTTGAAAATGCTCACAACCCAGACCCATAAGGAGTAGAAATTAGATGGATCGGCTGATTAAGACATATCATATATAATAATAAAATCATAGCTATGAATCTGAGGAAGTGTTCATGTTAAGGAAAGTTTCCATGATTAGAACAGAAGCCTACAAACCTTTCCAGGACGTGTTTCTGGTCTAGAGGCCCCGGTGCAGTTGCATCAGAAGACTCCAAGAGTCCAGCTCTATCTGGATCTTTTTCAGAAAGCTTGCTCGCCAACATGAGGGAATAAAATTCAACATTTTGCCTACATAACATTGCCTTGTCACCTTGTTTCAAGATACGAATATGATTTGAAGAGGAGTGATCTTTATGGAAAGTGGGGCTGGACACTACCTTAGTCTGGAAGGTTTCCTCAACTGTACTGTGGCATATGGGATCAGTGCTCAGGCAGAGTTCTTCCAAAGCAACCTGGGATGTACAGCTGGCGCCTACTAATGTAGAGAAGCGGCACAATACAAAGAAGCATACATGGGGAGAATCCAACAGCGGAAAACTTTTGTTCTGTTGTTGGCACAGGATCTTCTGTTACCATTCTTGGGGACAGAGCTCCCCCTGCTGACTTGGGCCTTCTCCAGACTGGACAGTTTTGATTCATAGGAGGAACGCAAAGCAGCGATGTCCTCCTGCAGCTTCGCCTTGGATTCCTGCTCTGCATTGTATTCAGCCTGCAACTTGGCCAGCCTCTCCTCATACTCCTGCAGAGACAGCAGAACACAGATCATAAATCACAGGCTCTTTATACAATGCATGCTTAAAGTTGAAGTGATAAATTGTTGTGTGGGATTGGTCCATGTTTGCCTCTTTAATCTTTTCCTTCCTTTCTTCAGTGGGGGTGGACTGTGGCCTTGAGGGCACAGCAGGGGATGACTCAGAAAACTGACCAGCCAGCAGACCTGCATTTTAAATAAAAGTGGGGTTTTTTATAGCACTGGTAATTAAAGAAAGACAACATGCAAGAAAATAAAATATTTCTCTGCATCTAAAAGAGGCTATGTGTAGATTTAGGAATATTAAGCTAAAAAAAAGCATGCTGTTTTTCTATAAAAATTTACTTGAAAGGTCAGCAGTGCTCAGCTGGCCTGTGAGGAGCGCCCGCAGCTTCTTGATTTCCTCCTGATACTCTCGGAGCAGAGCATCCTTGGGGTCCTCGTTGATGCGAGGCCTGTTCTGGATGCTCTTGGCCCGGTTTGCATATCGCAGTGTACTTAGGCTTTCCTCATAATTGTTGTCTGCGGGCGAAAGACAGGCGATCATCAGGGTGCGGGTGTTTCCTCCCAAAGAGTCCTGCAGCAGCCTGGTCAGCTTGGAGTCTCTGTAGGGGATGTATCTGGAGCGTCCATCTACCAGGGCGGAGATGACGTTTCCCAGGGCCGAGAGGGAAAGATTGATCTTTGTGGCTTCGCGGAGTCGCTCGCCAGTAGCACCAGTTTTAGACTGACGCTCACTTCCTGCCAGGTCCACAAGGTTGAGTTTTCCTGCCCGTAGATGGTCCTGGTCAGATGAATCTGAGAATTTGAGTTGACACAGGAAACGCAAGCAACATTCAACACTGTTACAAAGCCTTATTATTTACCTTTATTAACCTGGTATGTTTTATTCAATGGTTTGAAAACTACATGCAAGCACAGGCAGGATATGCAAACTATTAACAAGGAGATTCATATACTATCAAATTTAAAGATATAGTGCCACAGAACAAAAATAACTGATGGTAAAGTGCTGATGACATTAGGAGATATAAGAGGATCACATTCAAAAGAAGAATATCAGCACAGACTGAACAGATATAGTGAAGACAAAGATATTATAAGTTCACCAGTGCTGCAGATCTCCAGGTGGATGGTGAAGATTGAGTGGGAGCGTGAGGAGTCTTTGTTCATCAGCGTGTAGCCCACTGCGCGGTTCCTCCAGCCTTTCTCTATGATTCTTTCACACTCTCCCACACTGTGCACAGTGTGCATGGAAAGGTCCCGTACATATACCCCACGCTCTGGGTGCTCTTTCAGCTAGGCATTCATCAGCCACACAAAGCACACACATACGCACAATCAGCTAGTCTGTCACCCTGTTACAACATCTTGACCTTTAAGGAATCAACTGTGCGTTTAAATCACCATGGCAACAGGTACAGTACTGTGCAGAAAACAGCACACTCACCTTGCTGTACTAACCAAAGAACAATAATCCATTTGGCTTCTTCTGATACAGTGTAGCCTGTTTAGTTTATCTAAAAAGCAGGGACTCACCTCCAATCTCTGCTTGGCATCGCTTCCCAAAAGATCTCGGATTTCTTCATTGTAAATCTCCAAGTAGGAGGCCCTCACCAGGAATTTCGTATTTTCTGCACACTAGCTTGCACACGCGAGATAAAACATATAATTATTCTATCAGTGCTGAGACGAGCCTAGACAAAAACTAAGAGCATAATATTACGTATGCATGTTGCAAGCTACAAGATCACTGTGGTCAACAGACACACCTGAATGCTCTCAAAGATGTGTTCAAAGGCCCGCGGGATGACACCCTTCTGGGTTGCAGGTTCAGACACCCCTTGCATGGTGAAAGACTTTCCACTTCCAGTTTGTCCATAAGCAAAAATTGTCCCATTGTATCCCTCAGTCACACCCTGTACAAGTGACATTTTTAATTTTATTTAATTTTGAGGTGAGCAAAGGGTATTCACAATGACGTCTGCATTCATTAGGAATTAGATATAGGCTACTGATGTTGGGCTGAAGGTGTCCAGTGACAAGCGTGCTTCTTTTATAGAGCCCAGCTCTGCAGGCTGGTAATAAAATCAAGCTTACCTCAACCAAAGGATAAGCAATCTCGTTGTACATCTGCTCAGTTGTTTGATCAATATAGTAGGTCCCATCAAAGGTGAACTGTTTAGGTGGCTCATCCACTGCACCTGGCTTTTCTATGAAGCACTGGCAGCGCTGCAGGTCCATGGTCAGCACCATCTTACAGCTGAGCGCCTTCTCCCTGTCATTCAGGGGCCTGCACCTGACCACCACCTTCACCGACTCTGACCCCATGTCTCAATAATCACTACCGAGCAGCTGGCAGGTGTAAGAGATAAAACTAATATAAAATACAAAGCCGCTCCGGTCTCCTTCGCAAACACTCAACGTTTACTTAGAAGTACGACAGCAGGACCTCGTTGGCTAACATCACCTTAATAACAAGAAGACAGCAGCAGTTGACTAACGGCCCACATCTCCAGTGAGGTTCAGTAAGAAGCGATCAGCAGAAATATCTCCAGGTACAGTGTGGACGGATCTCGTCAGGTATCGCTTCAGGTCCTGTTCCTCTCCCCGAGGCGTTTGAGGTTGCTTAGCAACCATAAGTAACCACTGAGGAATGTAACAGGCCCAGACCCGCGGCCATTTCCGGGAGGACGGAGTGAGGTCAAAGGGCGAAAAACAGTCTACTTTATGCTTCATGTGTTACTGTCAAGAAACTAAAAGTGAAAACATATTTTAAATAAAGCAAACAGACGTTTAAAGAGAAAAGAAAGACTACGGATGCACGTTATGTTCAGTTGTTATTTAATGTTTTGCTAATAATCACAATCTTCTGTTGTGAAACTAATGTAGGGGGTGCAGGTAGATGGTGTGCAAGCTATGAACAAATCAACTATAGTCAAGACGACACAACATGATAACCACAATCCCAGAGAATGATTGAAATCATTTTGTACCATTTATACTCGACCAATGAAAACTCTGAACAGAAATTTAGTCATATTAACAGATGCGACATTATCAGCTAAACAAACTGCATACAAAAATATGAGTAAAAAGGAGTAAAAGTTTTACATTTCAGTAACATTGTTACTAGACGAGGAAACAAGAAGAAAAAGTGTGGCTTTGCCATCAGGTGTAGTAATCAGTGATTAATTCCCCTTTACAGATTCAGGTTCTTAGTTTCATGTCTTAAAAAAAAAAAAAAAAAAAAAAAGCTCCTCTGTTTTATAGGCACAAATAAAAATGTATATTTTTAAAAGCTTATGTTGAAATAAAAATAATAAAATCAGAAACCACAAAATATCTTTAACACACAAGTACCCTCTTAGGAAATGGATACTGTTCACAGTAAGTGCCAACACTATTAAACAGTGACTTTGTTTTACAGTTAAACCTTCCCGCACCAAAACACAGATAAAAGATAAATGTGCAAAAGAAATGATCAGTGTCGCTTATTTTGTGCCCTCTGAGGTTGGCAGTCCACATGTTCCAGTGTCCAGGGTTTACACCCATTCGTTTCTGTGGGTACTTTTAATTTCGGCTTCGTTTGGGCTGAAGCTTTACAGGCTGCTGTTTGCTGACGTTTTCCTCCCACTCATAGCAGTGGTTCACCCGAGCATAGCTCAGCAGACATGGCAGCTCGTCCTCAGTCTCTGTGTAGTGCTCAATCAGCTCAGCCATGGAATTGAATTCAGTCTTGCATTTCTACATTTATAAAAATAAATTCATTAAAAAGGACACCAGTTACACATGATTAGAAATCAACTATGACATTTCTAATCAAATACAAACAATTATTATGGCTTTCGAGAATAATATTGTCAATTAAGGTGGTTGCCAAGTGGAAACCTCCAGTGCAGTTCTCCAAAAAGCCACTTGAGGGCTCTAGTTAAAAACAGACTGTATAAAATTTGGAAGTCACCCACTATAAAGTCCTGATGTACAGGATAGCCTCAAGCTTAATGTTTTTGACCATAACATTTTAACATCACACGGAAACAAACACCCCTTGCTCTCCACCGCACTCCTAATATCAACATTTCATAAAAAGTAAAAAAAAAATAAAAAAATCCATGTTTCAGTAAATGTGAACTGAAACTACCAACTGAGCCCCAAATCTTCTTACTGACATCATAGAGTGAAAGAGTTGAGGGCAATTTTATCCACAGACCTCAATTTAATTGGAAGTCGCTGCAACTAGAGCTGCCGCCCTCTGCTGGCCATTATAGGGAATGCGTATTTAAAGCACTTCCACGTTAAATCAGATATTTCAATATCTCCCCCCCCACGACCCCCTTTCTTTTCTATCATTTATGAAAAATATAAGAGCTTGTGAAAATAAAGTAACCAGTGAAAGAGATTAGATTTAATCATAATCTGGTTTTCACATCATGTATATGAGCCAACAAAAGGATTACCTCCAGCACGAATTTCCCTTTACGGGTGTTTTCAATAAGGTGGGTGATCGGGCCAGAGGAGAAGCGAATGATTAGAGAGCCACATTTAGGGTTTTTTGGATGTTGGCACAAAAGGTAGGATCCCAGAACATCATCTGCAAGCAGTGAATAGCTGCTCTCACTGCAATACCAAGAAGGAAAATCACAGATGTAGTAACAGGAAAGTGACACTTATGAATGCAAAGATGTATTTGATGTGCGATATACTAACGTTGCGATACCAGCCCAACACCACACTGCCTGAGCTAGTGCCTCTTCTGTTTCAGACAAGCTTGGAGCCCGGGATCGCCTCGCTGGCAACTTGTCTAGATCCTTTTCTGGTTTTGATATAATAAGAGAAATAATGTAAAGTTAGATTTTATAAAGGTGGAATATTGCATCACCATGTGACGTGGAAGAAGCATCCCAGATGATCTCAACTCAGTGGACGCTATGCAGTGATGATGATGAAATAACCCCTCAAAAACAAAGAAACATATTCAACTTTAAAAAGGAACATTAGTAACAGAAATAAAATGTAAGCGCTGTAGAAATGCACAATTACCCATATGAGATGAAATCACTTCATCATGCAGACTAAAATAAAAAAACAAAAAACAAAGAAAAGCCCTGACACCACAGCAGTGACTGCCCTTCACCAAATACTGATGAAGTCGCTTTACCTAATCAATTCTTTGAACCTCGATAGCGCTCTGTGAACACTCGGCCCACCTTGAGTTACACTCAGTTGATCCTGAATGGTGCGCTGTTTGCGTGGCGTGAAAGTGAAGGAGCGGTAAGCACCAGAGCGCAGCACTTTGGTGCGTATGACTTTCTTGCGCATCAGGGAGGGAGAGGAGATGGGAAAGACCTCATCTTGGCTGCTTTGTTGGTCATCTGAAGACTTTGGAGTTTTCTGTAGAGAAAACATCACATAGTTTGTACAGATAATTTAAATTTTGAGGCACACATTTTGAAACTGCAGTGCTGTGCAAAAACTTGGGTGCGGTAATTTTTGAAGACATGGGTAAACTTACATTGAAATACAATATATAAAGAGGCAAAACCATTGCAATATTTACTAACAAACTAACATTTAAATTAGTCCATGAGATTTTGGGTGAAGTTAAAAAAAGAAAAAAAAGAATAGCCAAACCTTAGTGCCAGGTAATAATCCACCAAAAGGAGCTCTTCTGAATGAAACCAGGGCGCTGACACTAAGAGGAAAGCCGTGATTGAGCAGTGAAGGCTTGCGATGAGGCAGTGAGCCAGCAGAGTCTATCTGGGCCTCTTCTGGATGCTTCTCCAAGTACGACAGCTGGAAGCAGCGGCACAGCAGCAGGTTCAGGAACTGGGCCTAAAGGAGGAAGGGTGCATACAGAAAACCTAGCAGTTAAACTGAAACTGTGTTATTCTGTGTCATGTTGCAGTCATTCATCAAGTAAATTATTAACAGTACAATGGCACTGATAAAAGCTTAGCGCTTCAACACCACAGCTGACACCGTTTAGTCAAGCACAGGCATCTCGCAGAGATGAGGCAACTGCAGTGTCATAGTATTGCCGACCTCTCCATGTTGGAACAAGTCTCGCTGCTAACTACAATGCGGTGAGACTGGCTCAAAACAATTGAATGCTACCAGATCCACCAGTAGAGGCACCTATTATTGTGTCACACAGGAAGCTTGGCTTCAAGGGTGACTTCTGAAGATACAACAGTCGGTTGGGATCAGATCTGAATTTAGCACAGAAAGGAATTTGTTATCAAAGATCAATAAGCACATTTCCCATCACTCTCTAGTCCAAACCTGTGTGACACTGGAGGATTTTATTTGGAGTTACCATGGCAAACTGGTCAGTACTGACCACATTTATTGGATTTAATTTCCTCTAATGTGTCAAAAGCTTCTGATAACAACAGAAATGTTAGCTTTATATTATATCGGCATTACTTCCCTACTCTGGGCTGCTCTAAAATAGTTTGCCTATCAAGATAACGAGAACGGAAATATGGACTCAGTTTCAGTGACACCATTAACGCACACCTCTAATGTAAACTTTAAAAGGTTGTTCTCGTTCTCACGTCATTTAAACACGTGACCGTTTTAATCCTTTTAAAGAATCACTGTCAAAACCCTGCAATTATTTCAGGCACGGACCAACACTATGCAAACATATAGCTTGGAAACTTTCTATGATAACAGACTTGAAAAACAGAGAATAGAAAGAAGACGAAGTAAACTGCTAAGTACGACACAAGTAAAAAGCAAAATCACAATGCTGCTAACTCTTTTTAGATCGCTTGATGGAAGTTCTGTTTTAACCACTTGCACATGTGCCTTTGCTGTGCTCCACTGAGATAAAACAATGCTCCTTCAAGTTGACTTCTGTTTCAGGGAAGAGGGTGAAGTCCCAGCGAGCCAAATCTGGCAAGTAGAGCAAAAATGTGTTGGTCTGGCCTCAAATCTCCGGTCAGTGCACCATTAGTGGACACACAATGTCAAATTTTCTTCCTCTGTCTGGAGAAGTTACATATTATGCATTTTGAAGAAAGAAAGAAAAAAAAAACCAAAAAAATAAAAAATAAAAAACCCCTCTTGTATTGTTTGATTTCTGGGTCGTAGCCCATCATCACCTCTGGTAATGATTCGGCATATAATAGTTTGAAATGTCTGGTAAGCAACATGGTGATATCACAAAACGCACACGTTCAAGCAGTCAGGACAGGCCTTCCACCCAGTGCAAGTAGTGCCAGAAGCAGCCCATAGGTGCACACAGAGATAACCTTGAATGGGGTTGCAGCTAAAGTATAGTCAGTCATTGTTTCTGCTTTTTGTGAGCAGAGTTAGAACACCTTTAATCACACACTTTAAAATATACTGTGCTTGACAGAAGGACTTTCTGTCCAGCATGGGAAAGCGGCAGGGTTGTTATTTGTGAGTAAACAGAAAGCCTTAAATACATATTTACTGCGAGCTCTAACTATAACAGAACAATGGAGAATCCTTACTGCTCTGGCGTGCCTTGCTTTAAAGACATGGCAGTAGAGCTGGGTGTCTGGGCAGCCTGGGTTATGCGCGACAAAGGCAAACTGTGAATCGACGGGTCGGGCCGTGGAAAGAGAGATTCTCCGCAGAGCGTGGGCCATCAGGAGGATCTGCACACAGGGACAGGTCGCGAGCAATAAGGCACGAAAAGGAGAGCGACGTAAACAGGTCAAAACAAATTAACTGTCATTTTCTCTACTTACCGTTTCATCCTCATTATACATTTTCACACCTTTAATGGAAAACTTTAGGGACACTGGCCGTCTTGTCTTGCATGCCTAAATGAATACAGGACTGCATTAGGTACAGTCGTTATCATCACATTCGTAGGTTTAGATAGAAAGATAAAGACTCACTTTAAGGGACTTCAACTGTGTGTGCAGCTGCTTAATCTGGTCATCCAAACAGTTGTCATCCACAGGAAATGAGCCTACATACTTCACCAGTGAAGACAGGAGGTTAAGCAAACACTCACACAGACACACAAATGCAAAGTCATATTTCCAGACATACCTCTGCTGATCGTGTCACTGTACTATCTTCTCTGACCGGTGCCTCACCCATCGTGCCCTGTGGAAATACGAGATTTCAACACTTGAAGTCCTGAGAATTTAGGACTCCAAGCAGCAGAGTGAAGGAGATTTAAAAACAAGTTGAAAACATATGGACTAAATTGAATGTGCGTTTATCTATCCTCTTAATACTCAGGGAAACATGAAAGATGAGTCGGTATTAAGCGTAGCAATCGCAAGAGCCTTATTTTGAAGACGCTTCTTTGGGCGCATTAACGTCGCAGATAAACCTGCTGCTACGAGAGGCTCGATTGTTTTGTTGAGATTATCCGCCACAAAATGCCCCGAAAGAAACCCAGAAAGACACAAACGCGTGAAAAGACAAAACTTTTGAAGGGTTTCCGCCCTGTGGAGTCCAGCAGCAGCGGCAGGCAACACCGGGGCGTCTCCACCTGAGCGCACAGGTCACAACAGCACCTTTATATCACAGAAACTCACCCTGAGAGTCGCAACTAAACCCTCCTCATCCACCTCCTCACCCTCGGACCGCTCCGCGTCTTCTTGGCACGCCGACCAAACGCACACCGAGGCCCCCCCACCGTCACACTTTTACCTGCAGCCGTTACCCCCAGGTGTGCAGCGGTATTCCGAGGCGGGGTTTAGTTGAAGAAAGGCGGAGAAAGAGGAGGAGGAGAAGAAAGAAAAGAGGGTGTACGTGAGAACTAAATCAACCAAAACACGAAACTTACGGAATGGCTCAATGAATCACATCACCCTCCCCCTGAAGCGGTTTCTGTCCACTCCGCCTGACATTCCCACACAGCGCGCAAGAATTCAAGCTCACGCAGCAAAACCAAAAATAACAGTATGTGTCAATAAAAGTATTTTAAAATTACACTATATTAATTTATAGTTAAAAGCTGTGCACTGAAAGTCCACTAGGTAAAACCTGCGAGAAATAACTGGAGGCGTCACCAAGATGGCAGCCTGCATGGGAAAACTTGTGTCTAGATGAACTTTGGGTCCAAAAGTTAAATCTATTTTAAGCCCCACCACCACCACACACACACCTCCTCCCGATAGTACTCGTTTTTTACTTCAGAAACGATATTTGGGGTCATAACACTGTAATTTGTACGCCGTGCAATTTTATTATTTTGCAGATTTTATCATATGCTATGTTGTGTTATTAGATACAGATATAAAAAATACAAAAAGTTAAGGTGCAGCAACATTACAGCGATATACAATGAGTCAGTGTGATTCAGTAGTATTTTAAAACCTTTATAATGATACGTGGGAATATAAATTTTGCTTAAGTAAACGCTCAGAATACTTGTTTCTCCACTTTTTATCTACAGTTTATACTTCTGGTTATACATGTTAAAAGCTGACATAGTTTCTCCTTAAAAAGGAGGATTTCTTTGACAGGATACTGACCAACACTCAGAGCAATGGGAAAGCAATAACTCAGTGAAGATTTAAGAAGGAGAATTGTAAATTTATAGGATTTGGGAAGCTCTCTTGGAGCAAATTTGAAGCAACCGCAGATTACAAGATCATCAGTTCAAACTGCTGTACGTGTGTATAAGTTATTTGGATGCATTGTCACACTAAGGTCTGGAAGAAGACCCAAACTGTCCCCCTCATATGAGAGGAAATTGGTTAGGATGTTGAGCAACAACCTGTAGCCACCATGGCTCAAGCCTGCCATGAAGTCAAAACTCCTGGGACCCCAGCATCACAGACAGAGAGTGTTGACCTAGAAAGAAGCCCCTGCTCCAAATTCAACAACGTGAAGCTTGACTTTAATTTACAGCTGCCCACATAGAAAAGCAAATGCCCTGTGAAGAAAAGTTTTGCATACATGCAAGAGGGGTATATGATGTAGCATTTCTTTATTAACGGTCTAAAAATAACTGGGAATTAAAGTAAGTGGAAAATATTTCAGTCTTGAAGATTTTTGCTCGTGTAATTACTTTAATTAAATGTACTGCATATGCTCTCTGAGCCCGTCCCCACGGCTATGCTAACCATTTACATTTTCTGTGGGGGGCGGGTTTTAATGACAAAGACAATCAGGAGGAAAACCTGCTGAATTTTACAAGAAAGGATAGAGGGGGCTGTATCTGCTATAAGGACTAAGATCTTTTGGAGTTCAGATGGAGCTCTTGAAAACCTCTTCTGGTGGCAATCCGCCATCTTTTAAGTTGCGGTCTGCTGGGGCACCAGCATCTCTGCTGAGGACAGAAGCAGGCAGATTCAGATGTCCAGCTCCATTCTGGGACGACCTCTCAACCCAGTGGAGGTGGTGAGTGACAGGATAATGGCAGTTAAACTGTCAGTCTTGTTGAAGAACACCTCCCACCCCGTGCAGCACACTCTGACAGCACTAATCATCAGCCCTTCAGTGACAGGCCACTGCATCCTTGAAGATGAGACATCAGAGCCCTTTCCTTTAAGCTGCTGTCAGACTCAGGAGACCACATGCACACGCTGGGGACTGAAATCAAAGTGCAACACTGCTGCTATGCATCTAAAGATGGGAAAATATATCATATATACATAAATTTAAACTACATTTCTTCTACCGTATATAGAATTTTTTTTCCTGTTGCTGTAAAACATTAGTTATAAGTTTCATCTGTTTATTCTGAATTGTCTACCTTCCTGCTGTAATAATTAGATTTTCATCATCAATGGGACAAAGGCACTATGAGATGTGACATTTTCATTGCCCACTAAATAAAATAAATAAATACTGCAACAGTCTACAAATATAGCCATTTTATTAATGACTTGGAAAAAAGCTTAACAACACAAGGGATACATGCATGCAGGGAAGTTATTATCCTATTATCCTCCTTTTTCCACAACACACATTTCTTACAGTTTGGTACTGAATACAGATGTGAAGCGATAAAATCAATTTGTGTATATGCTTGTTTACACCCACACTCACACACACACACACACACACACCTCAAAAAGACATTTTCCCCTCAGTGTGACTTGAATACTAACAGTATTTTATCCTCAACTTGGCACCTGCAGGTTTAATCTTTTTTTTCCCAGGGGGGCTATATCTGTTTAAATAACCAAATATAAATTATAGTTAATAATAATAATAATTAAGAAGGAAACTACATAAATGAGGAACACAGATTACAGTTCAGATTTGTATGCATTAGTTGCATGACCACATTTTGATTCAATCCCGGGACAAAACAGAAATTTCAAATTTCTGTCTTTTATAAAGTACTAACAACATTAGTAACTCTTTTGAACTTTTAAACCCACTTTTCAACATAAAACTGACGCCGTTTTCACCCTTCTAGAACACTGATCTTTGATTTGAGATTAGGAATGTGTGCTGCCAGCAACTACAGAGTACACGAGGAACATGTGTAAACAAAAACAAACCAAAAAACAAAAATCGAAAAAGAAAAACATAACAAAACCGAAGTCGCTACGTGGCTCTAGTTTTAAAGTATGCTTGATGTTCCTACAGTCTCCCAAGACGGCAGCCTCGCCGATAACACTAACGGAGCTTTCCTACACACTGTGATTAAAAAATAAAATTCAGAAACTCTCAAAGTTCAATTAACTGGTAGGATAAGGTTCTTATTCTACAATCGAAATAAAAAACAAAACCCTACTGCCCCATAAAGAGGGAGAAAACAATGATATAAAGAGAGAGAAAGCACTGAAACTAAAGCGGCAGACTGCTGGATATTCAGCCCAGTTTGTAGAAGACGCTCCTGGGTTCAGTATTTCCCTCTCTTAGACTTGCGAGCAGACTGCTTACTGCTCTTGGCCCCCTTTTTCACTGCGGGCTCTGCAGGGGACGACTCTGCGGGTCGTTTGGATCCACTCTTGGCTGCCTGCTTTTTAGCTGCAGGCGCCTCAGGAGGTGACTCTTCGGCCTTGGAGCGCTTGGACCCGCTCCTTGTCGTCTCCTTTGTGGCTGTAGGCTCCTTGGGGGACGACTCCTTGGACACAGGTCGCTTGGCCCCCCTTTTGTTTAGCTTTTTAACAGCTGGTGTCTTGGGCTTTTTTGCAGGGGCGCCTCTCTTGACAGGTGTGGCTTTAGATGGCGATTCGGATTCCTTCTTAGGGGCTGGTTGTTTTTTTCCCGAGCTCTTGGCCGAAGATGCTGCTTTCTTGGCTGGAGACTTCTTTGCGAGCGAACGTCCTCTGCCTTTAGCTTTTGACTGACTAGCGCTCGAAGATTTCTTGGTTGGAGGAGGACGACGAGCCTTTGGTGGAGGCCTCTTCGGAGGTTTCCTAAGAGTCGTTTTAACAAAAAGCAGTTGTTAAAAATAAATAAATAAAAACAATTCTCCACTTGAATTGTTAATCATCGTGGGATGGATGGCTGTCATTACAAAAGACTGCACTGATATATGGAGTAGGACCCATCTTTAAACGTTTAACTACAAGCATGTAATTAGGAGTCGAGCTGCAACAGGTATATGCACCTTTTACGGGCCGGGGCTTCATCCTCAGACTCTTCCTCTTCTTCTGATTCTTCCTCGTCTTCGTCTGAAGATTCAACTGTTCGCCTTCGCTTGGTCGGAGGTGCAGCATCTTTCTTTGGAATTTCTTTGAACTTGTCTGGGTACAGGATGGTGGGACTAAGGAGGGGACAAGAAAAAAGGATCAGACATCAAGAAAAGAAAGAACAAAGAATTCCAGAAGCTGCACAGACAAAGCTCCTTTATCAGACAGAAAGAAAAATAAATTAAGTATTAAAGGGTCGGGGATTCCCAGATGCAAGTGAAATACCTCGGGTAGAAAGGGAACGACAGCTGGTAGGTCCCGTTGAAGCCGTGACCAGTAATCTGCTCCATCCATCCGAGTACTTTACACTTTGTCAGGGTCCTCCGAAGATTGGCCACTAAAGAGAAGAGAGAAAAAAAAAAGTTCTGCTGGTGACGCCATTGTTGATGCAAAAAAAGTTTTAACTGAAACTTGTGCTATGTGTGTTTGAGCTGCTGGCTAATTTTTTTAATAAAAAAAAAATAAAAAAAAGAAGAAAGAAAGAAATTATAGTCCTAATCAGCTGCAGATATCAGATAGTCGTGCAGTCCTCCATCATCCTGAACAGCAGCTGGTGACGGTAGTCCTTGATATGCTGTGCAGATGGTGATGAACTCAGCTCAGTTCTCCACCGCCTGCAGGTTCTGAATGGGTCTCAGATAATATGGAAGAACTACCGTCTGCAGCTGCAGTTCACGGTGAAGGAGTTTAAGTCCACAAAACAGAGAGACCGCAGAATGACACTGAGAACCTCAACAACAGCGACCCGTCAGTCTGCTGTTAATGAAACATGGCTAGCAGCAAATTAACTTTCAAAATGAGAGTGAGGGGATAGTTTACTAGCAAAACACCAAAATCATTGCAGAAGGCTGAAGGGCTCAGTCATAAGAACCAGGTTTAAAGGGTTCACCTGCTGCATTTCTTGTGATTTGTTTAAAGAGAAAGCGAGTGTTGTGTCTAGTTGTAGTTTCAGATGGTGCAGGATGTGTAGATAAGGCACCCTTACTATGTCCATGTAGTGCAATCGGTCTCAGGAATCCTGTTGAGCCACGTAGGATTACCTAACTTACCTAACTGGTACTCCTTTCTGTCCTTGTTGGCGTCTAAAAGGTATCGCCGTAGAGTTGTGGTGCTGCAGGTTTTCGGTTCATTCATGGCTGTGATAGCAGCTGTGATGGCGTCCTCCAAAGTGCCACCCTTGAGCAGGACCTTGTTGCCGGTACGCTTCAGCTGGTGGGTAGAAGCACTTTAGGAAACAAAGTCTGCAGCTCTCTCACGTACAAAGAAACAACCTGTCGTTTACCTCTATGCAACAGTATAAAAGAACAATGAAGCCCGAGCTGGCACACTGACTGGCTCTGTGGTCCTGTCTGTGACGTGGAAACAAAGCGGGTCCTGAAATGTTTAGGTGTTAGTAACTGGTGGCAACTGCTACATGACTATCTCAGATAGGTCCGACTTTAAAAAAAAAAAAAAAAAAGACATTATCTAGAACTGCTCTGCTATTTCATTTTCTGTTAACAGAAGACTTTTTTTTTGTCCAAGGAGGCCTTTTCTTAACCAAAAATTAAATGTTTGTTGCCCATTAAAAACAAACAAACAAATGCATTCCTCTTTTTTGAGCAAAACAAAGTGTTAAGGAGGAGACTTACCTGGAAAGTCCCCCTCGCTCCTTTCCCAGTTATTTGCTCCAGTTGCCCTTTCTCAACAGCCCTCACCAGGGCGGACTTCAAGACTTCTGGCCTGAGGAGTAAATCATCTTCAGCTTACAGCTTTTAAACACAATACAGTTAAAGCAGTACCGGTATGTCAGTACACGTGCTGTACAATCATTCCACCCTGGAAAAACAGTTTAAATATTTAAAAGCCCAAAATTACCATGACATTCCTGCCCATGATGAGTGTATGGCAACTTCTGACCACAATGGCACAACCATCTTTTATATACGAATTAAACGAGTCAATGATAAAGAGCACCTTGCATCTTGAAACAACATTAGACGGAGAAGAGGTGATACGCTGCACCTGTTTTCGATGTTAAAGCTGGGAAAGTGCTGCTCCAGGTACTTCTTGATCAGGTTGTAGGAGGCCTCTTTGGGCTCACAGAGCCGAGTGATGATGAGAGGAAGAGCGTCTCCCAGAGACTCCTGCTTCTGAGCAGCTTTCTAAAGCAACATCCATTTACAGACATCACAATTACAACCAAACATATCCCAGTCTCGGGGAAAAATGGCGAAAAGGAAAATGCTGACACTACACGTTAGGCCCATATCAAACACTTTACCTTAATTTAAAATAAAAAAAAAAAATGTTTAAATCTCCTGCAAGTGCGTCTCCTTGGGGACATCTAGACCACTTCCTTTGCAGTCACCAATTTCAAAATTGTACCCTGGAAGTCTCTGATGATTTGTATGTGCAAAATGACAATTTTCACTCTGCATTTCAGCAGAAGACCTTCTCCACATCTCAAGGCGACAAATCAGCTAACGCTCACACTTCATAGCCATCCAGTCGCAAGTTACAGACCAAGAATTTGTCCTTCTCAGAGTGTCAATCTGCTCTGGCTTTGTTGGGAGAATCCCTTCAACATTAATTGTGGCATATACAAGTGTGCTGATGATTAGAAACACTGGACCCCCCCCCCCTCTCATTCTCTTACAGAGAGAATGAGAAAAATATGCATCAAAAATGAGGAAGTTGTCAGATCAGGGCTTCTAACAAGCATTTGTGATGCAGAAGAGTGCCAGGAGATGATCGTTGAGGTGTAGTCACCTTTGTTTTACCTACCAGCTGTAGTGCACATGAACTGGGCTTAGAGCAAATCTCACAACTGAAATGATTTATAGCATTCATATACATGCTACATCCAGATGCTTGGCTCGACTTTAGGACTTCAAACATGGGGAAACTGCTAACACTCAACCCTGAGAAATTCCCAACACCTATAAAGTATTAAGACTGAGCATCTTGCAAGTTGTTGTGACGTACCTTAGACAGGGGAGTCTGCTTCCCAATGGCGAAGGTCCCTGAAAGACCTTTCCCCTTCAACTACGTGAGAGAGACAGTTAAAGCACAAGCAAGTAGACTTAAAACCACAAATCCTTGAGAAAAACAGAGCACTTCTGACAGTTTCTTGGCTCCTTCACCTGTTTGATGGTTCCCTTCTCCAAATGTTTCTTCATGGACTTCTTGATGAGGAACTTCTTCCTGTCAAGCTCCATCCCTGGGTATTTTTTCACGATATATTTCATGACAGATTGGTATGAAACTCCAGACCTGTCATTGCAAGACTACAAAGGACACGGACAACGAATAAATAAATAATCGAGAGAGCGGCTGTGTGCCGAGAGATTCATTTTACAGTGTTTGCACACACCGTGATGGCTTCAATGAGGATGTTATCCACTTTGTTCTGAGTGCCAGCAAAGTTGGTAACAGGGACCTTTTTGCTCGCAGTGACGCTAGCCCACGCCGGAA
This sequence comes from Haplochromis burtoni, assembly GCF_018398535.1. Classification (NCBI taxonomy): domain Eukaryota; kingdom Metazoa; phylum Chordata; class Actinopteri; order Cichliformes; family Cichlidae; genus Haplochromis; species Haplochromis burtoni. The sequence goes on along the minus strand of NW_024582387.1, from coordinate 2,136,162 downwards.
TCGTCCGTTTCACCTTCTTGACTTTAGACTTCTCGTACTTGTAGCCATCCTTCAACCTGTTGCCAGAAGCAGCAAGACACAATTTCAGTCATGACGGTTGATTCTTTAAAAGCGATATTTCACTGTGATCGTTACCACCCTTATCTTTATCACATCCTCACCTTAGTAGGAGAACATAGCAGTGTGTTGCGCACTGTCCAGCCGCGCAGTCCTTGCATTTGTCACTTTGTCCGTTTGTCACCGACGGGAAAGACAAAATGAAATTTGAGAACATCTGTCTTAATGACCACCATGGTAATTTGACCCTCACTGAATTGCAGTGCTAATGATCAATGTGCAAAAAAAAAAAAAAAAAAGTGAAGGTCTGTTTTGGCAAGGTCTGGGAGAAGAAGAGGAGGAGGCCAAAATTCTATGTTACAAAAGCTAAAGTTTATAGGGGGAGAAAAACAAAAACAAAAGAGTCCGTAAAGGCTTGCGACCAGCCCAAAAACCGTGATCATCAGAGCTAAACTAAAGTGCTAGATTTTATTAGAAATGTGAGTATATATCACTGATCACTTGGACTGGGGCGTTAGAAAATCCTCACACTGTTACGATGCCACTGTCCTCTCCTCCTGGACTCCTCCAAGACTGCGCACATCTGTCTGATGGCTATGATGCAGGGAATGAATGTAGATGTGACAACTCACATCTTTTAGAAATGCAACACTGCACGAGAGGAGCAGTCTGCAGTTATCCAGCAGAGGTAAGGATAATATAAACAGATAAAAGTGCTATCAAAGTGAAATATCGCACTGTTCACGCTTGCAGACTATCTTATGGTGAAACTCACTCTTTCTTCTCTTTCCCTTCTCCTTCCTTTTCCGCTGCAGCACCGTCGGCCTTTTCCCCGTTCTCTGCAGGCGCCGTCTTGCCCGCAGCGCTGCCCTCGTCGCCATCGGCTGCTGCGGCTGATGACGCGGCCTGCTCCTTTTCGGTAGCGGGCGACTCCTCCGAGGAGGCTTCAGGTTCTGAGAAAGCATTAAAAATAAAACCTTAAAAACACTATACCGCCTTTATTTTTCTTCATAGTGTAAAGCTGATATTATTAAACTTTCATAAAAGTATGACTCGAGGTCTTTAAAGTTTTTAATGAAAAAATAAAACTGGAAGGGAAAATACTGCATTACATAAAATGCAACATTAGTGTATTTTTTTTTAATTAAAAAAAAAATAAAAATAAACAGGAACATAAAACAACATAAAAGCATAATGAGGCTTTAGTGCAAATGTGTGATAAATCTGCAGGATTATGAGTCAAGTGACACAATTAAGATGATATATTTTGAATTACTTATGAGACATAACTAATACTAAAACATTTTAAATAAAACACTAATCATTAAACAACCAAATCTATATGAAACTGTAACTATATAATATAAATGTGAATGTATAACTGCTATAAAGTATACAAGAAACCTAAATTACTCTATTTTCCTAATAAATACTGGAAAAAAAGAACTGGAGATGAGTTTTGCTCGTTCTGTGTTGAGAGAATGAATGATTGGTTGAAGTTGAACACTGCGACAGATGCCGCTGATGGCTGGCAGGGGGCGGGGCCAGGGTTTGACAGGGTGCAGGTGAAGGACTACCTCACCCTTACCTTTCTCTGCTGCAGCGGAGGGGGTCTTCTCCTGGGTCGGAGTCGCTGCTGCTCGGCGAATCGGCATCACAGGAGATTTACCTGAAGAACCAGAAAAGATCATGAGCACAACCATTGTTTGGCTTTGTGAGTGAAATTTTTGATATGCAAAATTTAATCACTTCGCAAAAAAACCCCAACTACATAAACCGTACTGTACCTGTGGATCAATGAAGCTGATATTTACCTGACAAATAGCTGTTTTTGTTTTTTAAGTTCTTTGAAGTTCGCCTTTTATAAATTAGTGCATCCGTAGATTTTATTTATTTTACAAGTAAATTATTAGGATTCAAGATGTGTTATTAACGGTATTAAAGGTGTATGTTTGAGTAGTTATATCACCAATTTCAGGCAATTTCTTCATGTCGTCAGGTAAACAAAACATGCTAAACTTAAATCTTCAGTATGAGTTTTGAGGAGTAAAAGATACAATAAAGATTTATAAATTTCACACTGCACATGTACAATTATTACAGCTCATAAATATCTGTTAATACTAGTTAGAAATTGAATAGGACTGTTGGTTTAACTGGCTTCACTGGTTTGAGGCCCATTTTGTGTATGCACAGGGTTAAAACTGCCGCTGGTGCCAAACCCCCTTCATTCATTGAGGCCTTTTATCCCCCAACTGAAGAAAAGGTGCTGTTTGCTTTACGCAAAACGCTGAGCGCCTACAAAACGGCGCAAAGCTTGCCCCGCTGATGGGTCAGTCTCTGCCAACGGATTTCCATCACGTCCACGGGAGCCAGAGGACGAGGTGCCAGGATTTTTCAGCAGTTTTCGCCATTTTGTCCGTCGGTTTATACACACAATAATGGCGTCTCACAAGGCAGATGAAATTCATTCCAGCTGCACAAAGTGAAAACCCCCGGCTGCTTCCCGAACCGTATCCGTGCAACTGCATGTTTAGCAAACAATTTCTCAGCACGCGAGCCAAACTTACCTTTAACACGTCGGGGAAAACGGAAACACTTTGGGCTAAATTTCTGCACGATCCTTTATTTCGATTCCTCTGTTTACGAGCCCCGCCCCGTTAGGACTGCAACGTGCTGCGTCACGACGCACAGCGAAGGATTCCCACCGTCGAGGCTGACCCACCTCTACCTCTATCCCCCTTCTCCACCCACACAAAAAGCAAGAAGAAGAAAAAAAAACCAAAAACCAACACACCAAAACAAAAGGAAAAATCTCAAAAGAACAAGATGAAAC
>NW_024582387.1:2130479-2133244 GCF_018398535.1 Haplochromis burtoni | reverse complement strand
TAAAATAATAATAATAATAATAAATACAAAAAACCTAAAATAAAAAAAATAAATAAAAAAACTATGATCAAAGCCCCCAAAACGAAACAAAAATATCACGTTAAAAAAGGCTTTGTAATAGATTTCCATCTAATCCCCTTAAAAGAAATAAACAACACAAAAACAGAAACTGTCTAAAACAAATACAAAAAAATTAACAAAAATAAACTACCAGCTTGTTAAGAAACACAAAACAAACAATTATAATCATTATAGTTTGAAAAGACAAAAGGCATGACATCATTATGTCATTCTGGATTTGAGTTTTTATAATTTCTTAATTATTATTAAGTCAGAATGCTGTTTTTCCTGCTTTTTGGGAATTTTCTTTGACATATCCTAACAAAAACTTCATGAAAGATGTTGCTTATTTCACAGCTGAGATATCCTGGAATTCAAGAGCAGTTTTGGCCACACAGGTAAATCCTGAAAAGTGAAATCAGAGAAAGTGTTGCTCACATGTGTGACGGGATAATGCCTGGATGGACAAAGCTATAATTTGTGGGATCTGTAGGTTTTGAAGGGAACAATGAAAATGGTTATCTTGATTAAAGCTCCGAGTTTACTCTCCATTAAAGTGGCAGACATCCAACTTTAATCAGAACAGTATTTAGATTTTGACGAGCCAGACAGATTAAAGAAACCCTTCAGGGGAAAGCGAACAGCTAAAAACAAACACGTTCTATTACAGCTAATGGTTTCATGATGCTGCATTACAATGTGCTGCTGCTGTAAAATCCGCAGATCGTTTTCTTAATTGCTTGTTTTCTCTGTATCAGTCAGTTTTACAACGCCCTGGGGTTTCTTTAAATTGTTTTGTCAAATAAGCTGAACATTTTCTAATTTAAGCTGCACCATTTTGCAAGGAAAAAAAGACAAACCTCAAGTGATAAACCATTCCACAGAATAGCAGCCAATAAACTGTCATTGACGGATACAAAGAAAAATGGCTGTAATTCCTCCACAGTTAACGCAATACTTTTGTTATACCCCTCACTTCAATCCCGTCTTAATTATTTAAAATCCAGTACCGGTGCTCAGAAACCTATGAAACCTGTAACAGTGACAAGAGAATCGACCTCATCGGTGAACGTGTGTCAAAGTCATTCATGCTAGGAGTGTCGCCTGCTGCTATAAATCTAAGCCCTAAAAGCACATGTGATGACGGGTGGGTGACGTAACAGACGTTAAATATGAATGTACGAATGTTTACATCGAATACGAGCATGAGAAGAAGCGCTGCAATGATTTCAACTTCCCGGTGGCTCCAGGGGATTCCAGCTGCTTCTTCCTGGATTTAAAACTGTTTTTCTTCAAACACTGGCTCAGTTTATTAGACATACACACACACACACACACACACATATACACACACGTTAAAAAAAAACAAAACTCTGGCAACCCACCTTTCCCCCCAAAAAGAAGAGACGAAAACACGAGAATAAGCACTTTTTTAAATACCTTTTTTTGTCTTTAATGTATTTACAAGCTTTAATCTGCTCTGTAGGTCTGAAGTGTTACAAGCATGTCATGTTCAGCGACTCTGGCCATTTGCTTTTTGAAGTTGCTCATTCCATCTGAATGAATCTGGTTTGTTCGTCTACGTTTGTGTGACAGTTCGGACTTGCATCGCTTCTTGAATGCATACCTCTACCTCTCATGAGGTGTATGTACATATCAATGCAGAGCAAGCCAAGGCTCAGGGAGACACTTCTTGGTTATTACAAGATAACCTTTGACCTTGGACAATGTTAATAGTTCCTGTGCATTCAACTCCTCTTTTTTTTTTTTTTTTAATCTTTGCTTCCCCTTCATCCCAAAATAATTTTGCTTTACTCTGTTTTAAACCAAACAGTGTGGAATCCGGGGAGGCTGTTTATTTCACAATTATTATTTTGTTATTATAATTAATTATATTGTTATTTCTGCCGTCTTGTTCTCATTGTGAGCATCTGCAAATGTTAAATAACTTTCATATTTGCAGTCCTTAAAAAAATAATAAATTAAAGAGTCCAGAACCTATGTATCTTTTAAGTCTCTTCTTAAAAAGTAACAAAAGAAAAGTAAGTTAAAATTTAAAAAAAAAAATATTTTCTATGTATAATACAGGTATTTAGTGCTTCCACCGTTGGGATCCAAACTCAAAATGGCGGCATGTTTCAGAACCGTACCGCAGAAAAAAATTCCAGCCGTAAACATGTCGTCCTGCCCACGCAGCCATTTTGAAAGTTTGTTCTGCTGCGAGGATACAGTTCTACTAAGTCGCGTCCCCGGGTGTCTCCCTCGTCAATTATCTTCAGACTCCTCCTCTGCCTCGCGCAGCCAGGTGAAGAAGGCCGTGACGGACTTCAGGGCCACGCCTTTGCCCTGCTCCTCGGCCGGGTCTTTGCTCGACTCCCACTTGTAGAAAGCGTCCTCCGAGATGACGTCCTCATCATACAGGCAGTCAAAGAACATCCTTAGGAGGTCTAGAAGACAGACAAATATTCAACTGTCACCTTGTTTGACAAGTTCTTTTCGAAATTAGGTTAAAGTTGAACCCTGTTCCTTTTCATTCTAAAGGAACTAGAAAATAAATTTAAAACCAGCCAAAAAGAAACAAGACTGATTGAAAAGTTACATTAACACAGTGAAGCCTTCAGGCAGGCAACTTAAACTACACACACACACACACACACACACACACACACACACACACACACACACACACACACACACACACACAC
>NW_024582387.1:2123324-2130459 GCF_018398535.1 Haplochromis burtoni | reverse complement strand
ACACACACACACACACACACACACACACACACACACACACACACACACACACACACACACACACACACCTACCTGGTTGAGGCTGTAGTCAATAAGCTTATCCGCCTTTGTGACTTAAAGATTAGGCGTATTTTGCTAAATTTAATTCGTTTTTTAGTCGTCAAGACTTGAAACCAGCAAATGAGCACAGAAATTAATCAGGAAACCATTTACTGAGGTCACAAATACAGTCAGCTGAAGACCATTTCCCCCCCATACACATTCTATATAATCCTGCCTTTTTGCAGCTAGAGAAGATGCCCCCTGCTGGTCATTACAATGAATGCTTTTTAAGGCAATACCAACTTCACCACAGTTCCATTTTTCATGCTGTTTCAGACTTAATCAGAGTCTTATCTTCTGTCACTGCTATGTTTAGGGTGTATGGAATGGTACAAGACCGTAGGCTTGCAGTTAAAAATATAAAACAAGGTAGATAGAAATAATTTTTTTATGACCGTAGTAGAAAGCTACTGAAGTCTAGTGTTTTGTACTTGGTCTTGTTTGGTTATCTGTGAGTGTTTGTGCACCTGTGCATGTAGTTTATGAACGCAGCTTTATATGCTTTAGCTGACAAAGTGACACTCTAACCTCTTGTCTAAATACAGTCACTACTAGTTTTCATAGAATCAACATAGAAGCAGTAAAAAAACGTGACCATCTTTTATATACAGTCTATTGCATCTATTACCTAACCCATGTTGACATAACTGCAAGATATATTTCCTTGAAACACATTATATTCTTATACCTTGAGAACTAAACTGCAGTGAAGTTCTCATCAAGTTTATTTATGCAAATCCTCCACAGAGAAACACTGAGACTTTTAGTTCAATCATTCTTTACCTTGGAAACAGACACTAACTAGTAAGAATTTACTTGTAAGAACTCTGTGGTGAGATCAAGTTCTGTAAATGAATAAAAAAAATGTCTTAATCATTACATGTACAGCCGCTTGTAGCCAGTATTTGAGCTCTAATCAGCAATAACAAAAGAAAGGCGCTAGTAAGGAAAGCTAAGAGCAGCAGGTTTTATTAGTTTTATAAACTATGATGCAGAACTTACTTGGAGGCTGATCGAGGGCAACGATCAGCGCCTGAAGTGCATAAAGTGCTTGCAGCTGTCGCTCAGTGTCTGAGTTAAGGTACTTGAGTAATACAGGCAATCTCCTCTGGATCATGGCCGTGTCCACTCGACAATTGGTGTTATCATCTGTACAGCAAAGCAGGAGGCAGAGTGAGTGCATGCTGAGCCGGCCCGCTCGCAATTTGGCAGAGTGTAAATATTGCAATCAGCGGTGGGATTTAAGCAGAACAGAGAAGTGTCTTCTCCAGGTGGTGGAGTGGCTTACCTTTCACTGCTGCCTTACACACAGCTGTCATCAGAGCCCTCAGGAAGGGAGACGAGCTCATCTGTGTTTCATCTAGATTTGCCTGGGAAACGGAGCAGAACTAGCTGTCATTGTCACATGACTCCACTTAGCAGGTAAAAAATACACTGCAACCTCACATAACTTTGCAGCAGCACATGTTTTAACTATGTTTTCCCCTTCAAACCATGTTTGGATTGCGTCCTCTGCTCAAACACTCAACTTCAACCACACCAGGATTATATTATACTCTGTATCAACACGTCACTTAACACCTACTTGTCCGCGAATGATCTGATACTCTGTTCTACTGTTCACCATATTTGCACAGTGTTTGAGTTATTTTCTGACATTTTTAGTATTGAGTGCAGCTGTACAATGGTAAGTGGCAAATGGGTTGCATTTATGTAGTGCTTTTATCCAGAGAGCTTTGTAATTTCATACACACTGTTTGCTCAAAGCCAGGAGGCATGCTGCTGGTCTGACCATCATGAGTAACTGGGGTCAAGGAATCAAACCACAAACTCTGGTATTGGTGGACTTCTGAGCCCCAGCTGTCCACTTCTGTAGAGTCAGGTACTATAAGAGCAGGCTACATTAAAACAGTTGGCATGGCTTCTGGTTCTATCGTCATTCGAGCTGGCTACCTCAAGCTTGGTCTCCTCAGACATCTTTAACACGTCGTCCTATTCATGTATTAACATAACAGGATAAAGATGAAAACAGGAAAAGTAAGAAAAAAATACAACTGAACAACAATGATAAAGCACCACGAGGTGCAGCGCTCAACATAAGAGAACAGAACAGAAAGACAGTGGAAGGCAGAAAAGTCACAAAAACGTTCAGTCCTTATATTTATGTCTCTTTTTAATTGCACCAAAGGCTGTAAAAAGGCACATTTTCAGAATCCTATATCTAAAAAATTAAAGCGATGGAAGAATAAAAAATGCAAACACCACGTCTGTTCTCATTCCATACTTTTAATTTAAAAAAAAAAAAAAAAAAAAAAAGCAACACAGCAAACGACGGCCTGCCGCTCCTCCCTGCTTTTAGCCACTCGGTCACACAGTTTGTGTGATGTTTGAGCTCCTGAGTAACGTCGCTTGTCATACCTCCACCCAGTCAAAAATCTGCTCATCACTGGCCATATCCTCCAGGAGGAGTCTCTCCAGATGCTGGCTCATCTCCTCAGGAGACAAGACCCTTTCGGGCAGAGCTGCCTCAGGATTGGAGCTGTCTGACTGAAGAAACTGGAGTTTCTGTTGACGTGAAAATGACAGGAGAGGACAAGAAATGAAAAGGTGATGAAAAGGGGGAAAAAAAAGGTTTTCCTGTTGTCTGTTTACATAGTTTTCTATAGAATTCCTAGGTAACACCTGATGACATCATGCAGATCTCAAAAAACAGCAACGCATGAGCGATGAGGAAGCAGTGTGTAATCACACAATGAAAAAAGCTAAATTTTTGGACCCTAATGTTAACTTCTATCTGACCTAGTGACCAATGAAAGAAATCAAAATGTTGTCAAGTCTGAGCCTGACACTAACCAACCTGTTGTAAGATGAAGGCCTGGACATCCTCTCCCTCTGGAAGAATGTCGGTCCAGTTGAGGCCAGATTCCCTCCATAAAGAACCTACAGTCCTATGGCTCTGTGGAAACACAACAAGACAAAAGTTAAACCTCTCCCCTCACACACATCTTCTTGCATTTTCAACATTTTGAAGGCGAGGATAAGGAGCATAGATACTTACACAGATATATTATTCATTAGTCCCTAATCTTCATTGATTAAATGTTACTGAGGTCATGAGAACAGATAAAAAACAAACAAACAAAAAAAGTAAAAATAATCATAAAAAACAACAATATAACATCTAAGCATTGCTTACCATGTGTTTGCATAGTAAGTGCAGTATTTCAGATATAAGGATCCCAGCTCTTCCCACAGGAAGCAAGGGTTTGCTTAATTCACTGCAAACAGAGACGAAAGAAATTGAAGTATACATGTTTTTCCCCCCTGTCACACACAGCTTTGTTTACAGCAAATGTGCAATCAGACCAATTATTTAAACACATGTGCAGATGTAACCCTCATGTTTTTTTTTTTATGTCTGATGGAAGGTAATCTGAGACTAAAGTGTAGATAAATTGGTGGCAGAGGTGAATTTATTTCTGAACAAATGTAGCAAATCTTTCATTTTCAGTTATTTGTACCTAAAGAGCTCTTTCATAGAGAAGCCCCCCTCCTTCAACACAGGGCTGAGCAGCTCAGCCAGGTACAGCCAGATGTGAGGAATGTCGATGGCCATGTCGTCCGCTTGCTCCAGCGTGTCTGCAAACCTGAGAAAACAAAGACAAAGAGAAGACCAAGCAGTGATTAGATGTGACAGTGCTTCAAACTTTATTTCCACTTTAATAAACAATGTTAAAAATACTGCAATGTGCTTTTTAAAGGATATACTTTCACTTTAATGTGTATTTCCATTGCAAGATTGGTCCAAAATTTCAGTGCCAAATAAATCAAATAATAAAAAATGGGTAAGAAGAAAGTAAATAGAAGAGTTCTAGTGATTGATTGAGTATTGGCCACTAAGCAAGTGAACTGACCCTTTGTAGAACTGGGCCTTGGGTACGGTTCCCTGCTGCACCAGCTGGAAGAAGAGCTGGCCCATGTGGTCCCGTGTGATCTGACTGCGCTCTAGGGTCGACTCCACCCCAACGCGCACAAATATGTGAAGCTGGGAGCCCAAGTCAAGCTCGTCCACACACTGGATAGCCTCCTACAGAAAATGAAGATATATTGTCAAAACTGATTCAGCTGGAAATTACTGAAAATTTTAAATACTGAAATTTTCCATTCTAGCAATTATAAATCATTAAAATATCAAACACGGTTCATTATCTTACCCTGCTGGTGGATTTAAACTCACACAAATCTTGGTTAAAGCTTACAACATATCTTAAAGTGGTATGAAAAATACAAAATGCATGCTTGCCTTAAAGAAAATAACTTATTTAATCATGAATGAATCTTCTGGAAAAATCACTGTTAATATTCATGTAAAGCAGAAGCTTGCTGATGCGTATTAGAAGTTGTGCACCGTAAACTTCACCTACTGCTTGTGAATGTCATACCTTGTAATCGTTTATGTGTAGAAATTCGTCAATAATAGACTTGGACTTCCTCTCGATCCCCTCCTCAGACAGGGCTGGTCTGTCTGGGGTCTGGACCACTGGCTCAGGTTTCACTGTAAACATATAAACACAAGTCCCAACTTTGCCTTTTGGTGGAAAGAACCGATGGCTGCTCTAAAAAGTAAGTTCAACACACCCCACAAATCTTCTTCTTATCTGGATTGAGTTACATAAACACTGGCAATCAGGATAAACAGTCACATGAAGGTGGTTGGCAAATAGACAATTATACTCAGGGATTTCTAACCCTAAGCACCATATAGCAGTATAGTGTTAAAAAGTGCAGAATGAATATCTGTGTGTGCTTATAGTGTTTGAAGTTTTCATTCGAATTGAAAAAGTGCTTTATAAATAAAATCTATTTAAAGCCAGGAAGGAAAGCTGGCTGTGCAAGTTAATAGACTCATTACTACTGACTGATCATTAAACCACAGGAAAATCTGACTACATTAGCCTACAACACCGTAAAGCACATCAAGAGGTGTTAGATGACCTTAGAAATATTGAAGTAAATAATTCAAACTGGTAAGTAGGTTTACTACTTTTATATAAAGTCAACAAGCAAGTATATGGTAATACAACCCTAAAAATGTAAACAGGTTTCTTTTAATACAAAACTACAAATTTTCTATAAAATGCACCAAATCAGGTGTTCCTGAGAATTTAAATTTCCTACCAATGCTCATTTAAAAAGACCTCAGACGCTCTCACTATCTGAGTATCAATGTCCAGGAATGATAGGTATTTGATTGATGGAGCTTTTGTACATGAAATGTACCCTGGTAAGAAGTGGGCTACCTTGTTAACACCAAAAACTCAGGGTTTCGCTTGTTTTCACCTGAAAACTGAATGAAATATGTAAACTGCAGAGGCTGAGCAGTGTTCTCACCAGGCTCCCTGACTCTACTGCGCTCCATCTCCGTTTTGTCCTCCGTGACACTCGGTCTCCGGGGCTCGGCTCCCTCTCGCTCACGGTCTCTTCGCGGCTCCTCTGGGTTTGGACTTTCCAGCAGCTCTTTAGAACTTCCTCCCCTGATGAACGGTCCGGGCCGTGCTGATGGCGCTGCAGAGATTAGTGGCTTGTCACTGCGCTCTCTGCCTGTACTGGCACGACTTTTTGTGAAGGGGGGAGGAAAAAAAATCAAGTCAAACATGATGTTGCTCAATAAAAGGATATTCGAGAAATCAGCAGACAATCAGGAGGAACAAATAAGAGCTGGAGTTGTTTTTTACCTTCCTAGAGTTCTCCTGGAGTCATATTCTGGGTTCTGGGGAGGTGTAGTGGAGGGCTGAGGTGAGAGTGTCGGCTGCAGTGCAGAGTAACGGTTCAGGCCAGTTGTCCGTGACAGGTCTGTAACAGGAAGAAGAAAAATTCAATTCAATTCAATTTTATTTATATAGCGCCAAATCACAACATAAGTCGCCTCAAGGCGCTTCATAGATACAGAGAAAAAACCCAACAATCATATGACCCCCTATGAGCAAGCACTTTGGCAACAGTGGGAAGGAAAAACTCCCTTTTAACAGGAAGAAACCTCCGGAGGAGTGATCACATTTGGTGTTATTAAATCTCAGTTCTATGTATTCCCTACGGCAAAGAAAGACACGGCTCAAAGTGGTCTAACTTACAAAATGATCTTTAATTTTACATATTCCGGAATATGGAGACCCGAACACACTAGCTCAGGTCTGAAGCACAAACAGGAAGCCTAGTTATTCATATAGACGTCACACAAACTTTAAGTTTCGATCAAACACTCTGCTTAGTTTCACTTTCTGCCTGCAGTTACCATGCTCTGCAAAAACATGCAGTTTCCTGTCAGCCTGCGACCTAGTCTCAAAGCTGGCCTTCTCTTATACATAATACAATATAGTCAACAAAATAAGCATTAAAATATATATTTAAATCCCAACAGTGTCAAATCAGCCAGAGTGCTGATTCGACTCAGTCACTAATGCAGCATAATCTGTCCATAGCAGCTTTAAAAGTCCAGCCAACCCCCAAACGTGTGGATGCCACAATCCACTTCGGCCCTGAAAAGCTTCTGTCACCCACCTATACTTATCATTTCATGTTTTCATCTGCAGGTCCCACTCTTGTAAACTCCAGAGAGCCTGAGAATTACTGCTCCATTACTCAGCAACTAATGAGCAGACCATTAACTTTAACTACCCAACAACCAAAAGAAATAAAACAGGAGTGGATCAAAAGCTATTCAGATACATAAAGGATATGACAAAATGTAAAATCAAAGCTTTCTTTTATTAGCTTTGAATACTTTTGATTGCAAGTAATTCATAATAAAACATTTATGTTGTTTTTTTTTGTGTCCCGTTTGGATCTTTAGCCATCAGAATTGGCTAAAGATCCACCTGTCTTAAGGCCAAGAAAGATGCCAAGCGGATTTATTTTACCAAGTGGATCATCATGGCCTTGCCATATTGGTCCATTTGATTGACCTTTATTATAATTATGAATTTATTTTATTTTCAGTTGCTACAAACGGGACAGGACAGGGAGAAAGAATGAA